>NW_027013916.1:0-14824 GCF_036934945.1 Oncorhynchus masou masou | reverse complement strand
CCGAACCATCAGGCTGAACCATCAGGCTGAACCATCAGGCTGAACCATAATGCTGAACCATCAGGCTGAACCATCAGGCTGAACCATAAGACCGAACCATAAGACCGAACCATCAGGCTGAACCATCAGGCTGAACCATAAGGCTGAACCATCAGGCTGAACCATAATGCTGAACCATCCGGCTGAACCATAAGACTGAACCATAAGGCTGAACCATAAGGCTGAACCATAATGCTGAACCATCAGGCTGAACCATAAGACTGAACCATAAGGCTGAACCCTAATGCTGAACCATCAGGCTGAACCATAAGACTGAACCATAAGGCTGAACCATAATGCTGAACCATAAGGCTGAACCATCAGGCTGAACCCTAATGCTGAACCATAATGCTGAACCATAAGGATGAACCATCAGACTGAACCATAAGGCTGAACCATAATGCTGAACCATATGGCTGAACCATCAGGCTGAACCATAAGACTTGAACCATAAGGCTGAACCATAATGCTGAACCATAAGGCTGAACCATAATGCTGAACCATCAGGCTGAACCATAAGGCTGAACCATAATGCTGAACCATATGGCTGAACCATCAGGCTGAACCATAAGACTGAACCATAAGGCTGAACCCTAATGCTGAACCATCAGGCTGAACCATAAGACTGAACCATAATGCTGAACCATAATGCTGAACCATAAGGCTGAACCATAATGCTGAACCATAATGCTGAACCATAATGCTGAACCATAAGGCTGAACCATCAGACTGAACCATAAGGCTGAACCCTAATGCTGAACCATCAGACTGAACCATCAGGCTGAACCATAAGACTGAACCATAATGCTGAACCATAATGCTGAACCATAAGGCTGAACCATAATGCTGAACCATAATGCTGAACCATCAGACTGAACGATTAGGCTGAACCATAAGACTGAACCATAAGGCTGAACCATCAGGCTGAACCATCAGGCTGAACCATAAGACTGAACCATAATGCTGAACCATAAGACTGAACCATAATGCTGAAACATAAGACTGAACCATAATGCTGAACCATAAGACTGAACCATAAGACTGAACCATAAGACTGAACCATAATGCTGAACCATAAGGCTGAACCATCAGACTGAACCATAATTCTGAACCATAAGACTGAACCATAATGCTGAACCATAAGACTGAACCATAAGACTGAACCATTAGGCTGAGCAGGGCTGCTGCTGGCAGGGGAATACTAGAAGGGAAAGGCAGCCTTCCACTTTATGACTGTGCTGACGTCAATGGCATAATTCAAATACTTACTGGGTGCACGCTTCCAGCTTTCAGAACCTGCTCTAGGGCAGGCCACACACCAAAACCTGACATGGACTTTTATGAAAACTGGAGGGGAGTTGTGAAGAATGAAATCACATGTTGTTTTGTAATATTTTATGATGACAACTGTGTTTTTCTGGATATTAGATTAAGCACACAGTTAGATTAAGGACACAAAACATCTAAAAGTATTTCAATTGATGAACAGTGTTAGAGATGTTTTTGTGTTTGTGGGGTGAAGTTTAGATGCAGTGGAATAATCCTGACAGGATACTATAGACTAAAGATCTGTGGAGTCTAACCAGGATAATAAGGTTACTATAGACTAAGGAGCTGTGGAGTCTAACCAGGATAATAAGGTTACTATAGACTAAAGATCTGTGGAGTCTAACCAGGATAATAAGGTTACTATAGACTAAAGTGCTGTGGAGTCTAACCAGGATAATAAGGTTACTATAGACTAAAGATCTGTGGAGTCTAACCAGGATAATAAGGTTACTATAGACTAAAGATCTGTGGAGTCTAACCAGGATAATAAGGTTACTATAGACTAAAGTGCTGTGGAGTCTAACCAGGATAATAAGGTTACTATAGACTAAAGATCTGTGGAGTCTAACCAGGATAATAAGGTTACTATAGACTAAAGATCTGTGGAGTCTAACCAGGATAATAAGGTTACTATAGACTAAAGATCTGTGGAGTCTAACCAGGATAATAAGGTTACTATAGACTAAAGTGCTGTGGAGTCTAACCAGGATAATAAGGTTACTATAGACTAAAGATCTGTGGAGTCTAACCAGGATAATAAGGTTACTATAGACTAAAGATCTGTGGAGTCTAACCAGGATAATAAGGTTACTATAGACTAAAGATCTGTGGAGTCTAACCAGGATAATAAGGTTACTATAGACTAAAGATCTGTGGAGTCTAACCAGGATAATAAGGTTACTATAGACTAAAGATCTGTGGAGTCTAACCAGGATAATAAGGTTACTATAGACTAAAGTGCTGTGGAGTCTAACCAGGATAATAAGGTTACTATAGACTAAAGATCTGTGGAGTCTAACCAGGATAATAAGGTTACTATAGACTAAAGATCTGTGGAGTCTAACCAGGATAATAAGGTTACTATAGACTAAAGAGCTGTGGAGTCTAACCAGGATAATAAGGTTACTATAGACTAAAGATCTGTGGAGTCTAACCAGGATAATATGGTTACTATAGACTAAGGAGCTGTGGAGTCTAACCAGGATAATAAGGTTACTATAGACTAAGGAGCTGTGGAGTCTAACCAGGATAATATGGTTAATATAGACTAAGGAGCTGTGGAGTCTAACCAGGATAATAAGGTTACTATAGACTAAAGTGCTGTGGAGTCTAACCAGGATAATAAGGTTACTATAGACTAAAGAGCTGTGGAGTCTAACCAGGATAATAAGGTTACTATAGACTAAAGTGCTGTGGAGTCTAACCAGGATAATAAGGTTACTATAGACTAAAGTGCAGTGGAGTCTAACCAGGATAATATGGTTACTATAGACTAAGGAGCTGTGGAGTCTAACCAGGATAATATGGTTACTATAGACTAAGGAGCTGTGGAGTCTAACCAGGATAATAAGGTTACTATAGACTAAGGAGCTGTGGAGTCTAACCAGGATAATAAGGTTCCTATAGACTAAGGAGCTGTGGAGTCTAACCAGGATAATATGGTTACTATAGACTAAGGAGCTGTGGAGTCTAACCAGGATAATAAGGTTACTATAGACTAAGGAGCTATGGAGTCTAACCAGGATAATAAGGTTACTATAGACTAAGGAGCTGTGGAGTCTAACCAGGATAATAAGGTTACTATAGACTAAAGTGCTGTGGAGTCTAACCAGGATAATAAGGTTACTATAGACTAAAGTGCTGTGGAGTCTAACCAGGATAATAAGGTTACTATAGACTAAAGTGCTGTGGAGTCTAACCAGGATAATAAGGTTACTATAGACTAAAGTGCTGTGGAGTCTAACCAGGATAATAAGGTTACTATAGACTAAAGTGCAGTGGAGTCTAACCAGGATAATATGGTTACTATAGACTAAGGAGCTGTGGAGTCTAACCAGGATAATATGGTTACTATAGACTAAGGAGCTGTGGAGTCTAACCAGGATAATAAGGTTACTATAGACTAAGGAGCTGTGGAGTCTAACCAGGATAATAAGGTTACTATAGACTAAGGAGCTGTGGAGTCTAACCAGGATAATATGGTTACTATAGACTAAGGAGCTGTGGAGTCTAACCAGGATAATAAGGTTACTATAGACTAAGGAGCTGTGGAGTCTAACCAGGATAATAAGGTTACTATAGACTAAGGAGCTGTGGAGTCTAACCAGGATAATATGGTTACTATAGACTAAGGAGCTGTGGAGTTTAACCAGGATAATAAGGTTACTATAGACTAAGGAGCTGTGGAGTCTAACCAGGATAATAAGGTTACTATAGACTAAGGAGCTGTGGAGTCTAACCAGGATAATATGGTTACTATAGACTAAGGAGCTGTGGAGTCTAACCAGGATAATAAGGTTACTATAGACTAAGGAGCTGTGGAGTCTAACCAGGATAATAAGGTTACTATAGACTAAGGAGCTGTGGAGTCTAACCAGGATAATATGGTTACTATAGACTAAGGAGCTGTGAGTCTAACCAGGATAATATGGTTACTATAGACTAAGGAGCTGTGGAGTCTAACCAGGATAATAAGGTTACTATAGACTAAGGAGCTGTGGAGTCTAACCAGGATAATAAGGTTACTATAGACAAAAGAGCTGTGGAGTCTAACCAGGATAATAAGGTTACTATAGTCTAAGGAGCTGTGGAGTCTAACCAGGATAATAAGGTTACTATAGACTAAAGTGCAGTGGAGTCTAACCAGGATAATAAGGTTACTATAGACTAAAGATCTGTGGAGTCTAACCAGGATAATAAGGTTACTATAGACTAAAGTGCAGTGGAGTCTAACCAGGATAATAAGGTTACTATAGACTAAAGATCTGTGGAGTCTAACCAGGATAATAAGGTTACTATAGACTAAAGATCTGTGGAGTCTAACCAGGATAATAAGGTTACTATAGACTAAAGTGCAGTGGAGTCTAACCAGGATAATAAGGTTACTATAGACTAAAGTGCAGTGGAGTCTAACCAGGATAATAAGGTTACTATAGACTAAAGATCTGTGGAGTCTAACCAGGATAATAAGGTTACTATAGACTAAAGTGCAGTGGAGTCTAACCAGGATAATAAGGTTACTATAGACTAAAGATCAGTGGAGTCTAACCAGGATAATAAGGTTACTATAGACTAAAGTGCTGTGGAGTCTGACCAGGATAATAAGGTTACTATAGTCTAAAGTGCTGTGGAGTCTAACCAGGATAATAAGGTTACTATAGACTAAGGAGCTGTGGAGTCTAACCAGGATAATAAGGTTACTATAGTCTAAAGTGCTGTGGAGTCTAACCAGGATAATATGGTTACTATAGACTAAAGTGCTGTGGAGTCTGACCAGGATAATAAGGTTACTATAGACTAAAGTGCTGTGGAGTCTAACCAGGATAATAAGGTTACTATAGACTAAAGTGCTGTGGAGTCTAACCAGGATAATAAGGTTACTATAGACTAAAGTGCTGTGGATTCTAACCAGGATAATAAGGTTACTATAGACTAAAGTGCTGTGGAGTCTAACCAGGATAATAAGGTTACTATAGTCTAAGGAGCTGTGGAGTCTAACCAGGATAATAAGGTTACTATAGTCTAAGGAGCTGTGGAGTCTAACCAGGATAATAAGGTTACTATAGACTAAAGTGCTGTGGAGTCTAACCAGGATAATAAGGTTACTATAGACTAAAGTGCTGTGGAGTCTAACCAGGATAATATGGTTACTATAGTCTAAGGAGCTGTGGAGTCTAACCAGGATAATAAGGTTACTATAGTCTAAGGAGCTGTGGAGTCTAACCAGGATAATAAGGTTACTATAGTCTAAGGAGCTGTGGAGTCTAACCAGGATAATAAGGTTACTATAGTCTAAGGAGCTGTGGAGTCTAACCAGGATAATAAGGTTACTATAGACTAAAGAGCTGTGGAGTCTAACCAGGATAATAAGGTTACTATAGTCTAAGGAGCTGTGGAGTCTAACCAGGATAATAAGGTTACTATAGACTAAAGAGCTGTGGAGTCTAACCAGGATAATAAGGTTACTATAGACTAAAGAGCTGTGGAGTCTAACCAGGATAATAAGGTTACTATAGACTAAGGAGCTGTGGAGTCTAACCAGGATAATACGGTTACTATAGACTAAAGAGCTGTGGGGGTCTAACCAGGATAATACGGTTACTATAGTCTAAGGAGCTGTGGGGTCTAACCAGGATAATAAGGTTACTATAGACTAAGGAGCTGTGGAGTCTAACCAGGATAATAAGGTTACTATAGACTAAAGTGCTGTGGAGTCTAACCAGGATAATAAGGCTACTATAGATGAAAGAGCTGTGTGTGTGTGTGTGTGTGTGTGTGTGTGTGTGTGTGTGTGTGTGTGTGTGTGTGTGTGTGTGTGTGTGTGTGTGTGTGTGTGTGCCTAACCAAAGTGAGGTCATTCTTCCAGAGAAGCTTTGAAGGTGTATATGAACTGTGTGTGGTTAACATAACACAAGAACCAATACAGTTTTCACAATCTCACACACTCCTTGCCTGGAAACCTTCTCCTTCTGTAAATAATACAGAGGACTATAAAGAACTGCACTTTAGTCTGTTTTATCACTCCTAGACTACTAACCAGTTATATGGTCAAGTGTGTCAAAGAAGGACATAGGAAAATTCCAATTGGCCCGGACCAGAGCAGCACGGCTGGCCCTTAAATGTACACTAAGATCAATAACATGCATGTCAATCTCTCCTGGCTCAAAGGAGAGGAGAGATTGACTGCATCACTCACTACTTGTCTTTGCGAGAGGTATTGACAGTTTGAAAGCACTGAACTGTCTGTTCAAACAGCTAACACACAGCTCAGACATCCATACTTAATATGTACATATTTTCACAGTCCCCAAGTCCAGAACAGAGGATGGGAAATGCAGAGTACTACATAGAGCCATGACCATATGGAACTCATTCCCCATCAAGTTACTCAAGCTAGCAGTGAAATCAGATTTCTTAAAAAATAAATAAAACAGAGGCCTCCCGAGTGGCGCAGCGGTCTAAGGTACTGCATCTCAGCGGTCTAAGGCACTGTATCTCAGCGGTCTAAGGCACTGTATCTCAGCGGTCTAAGGCACTGTATCTCAGCGGTCTAAGGCACTGTATCTCAGCAGTCTAAGGCACTGCATCTCAGCAGTCTAAGGCACTGTATCTCAGCAGTCTAAGGCACTGCATCTCAGCAGTCTAAGGCACTGTATCTCATCAGTCTAAGGCACTGCATCTCAGCGGTCTAAGGCACTGTATCTCAGCGGTCTAAGGCACTGTATCTCAGCGGTCTAAGGCACTGTATCTCAGCAGTCTAAGGCACTGTATCTCAGCAGTCTAAGGCACTGTATCTCAGCGGTCTAAGGCACTGCATCTCAGTGGTCTAAGGCACAGTATCTCAGTGGTCTAAGGCATTGTATCTCAGCAGTCTAAGGCACTGTATCTCAGCAGTCTAAGGCACTGTATCTCAGCGGTCTAAGGCACTGCATCTCAGTGGTCTAAGGCACAGTATCTCAGCGGTCTAAGGCATTGTATCTCAGCGGTCTAAGGCACTGCATCTCAGCGGTCTAAGGCACTGTATCTCAGCAGTCTAAGGCACTGTATCTCAGCTGTCTAAGGCACTGCATCTCAGCGGTCTAAGGCACTGTTTCTCAGTGGTCTAAGGCACTGTATCTCAGCAGTCTAAGGCACTGCATCTCAGCGGTCTAAGGCACTGCATCTCAGTGGTCTAAGGCACTGTATCTCAGCGGTCTAAGGCACTGCATCTCAGTGGTCTAAGGCACAGTATCTCAGCGGTCTAAGGCATTGTATCTCAGCGGTCTAAGGCACTGCATCTCAGCGGTCTAAGGCACTGTATCTCAGCAGTCTAAGGCACTGTATCTCAGCAGTCTAAGGCACTGTATCTCAGCAGTCTAAGGCACTGCATCTCAGTGGTCTAAGGCACAGTATCTCAGCGGTCTAAGGCCTTGTATCTCAGCGGTCTAAGGCACTGCATCTCAGCGGTCTAAGGCACTGTATCTCAGCAGTCTAAGGCACTGTATCTCAGCAGTCTAAGGCACTGCATCTCAGCGGTCTAAGGCACAGTATCTCAGCAGTCTAAGGCACTGCATCTCAGCAGTCTAAGGCACTGCATCTCAACAGTCTAAGGCACTGTATCTCAGCAGTCTAAGGCACTGTATCTCAGCGGTCTAAGGCACTGTATCTCAGCGGTCTAAGGCACTGTATCTCAGCGGTCTAAGGCACTGTATCTCAGTGGTCTAAGGCACTGTATCTCAGCGGTCTAAGGCACTGTATCTCAGCGGTCTAAGGCACTGTATCTCAGCGGTCTAAGGCACTGTATCTCAGCAGTCTAAGGCACTGTATCTCAGCAGTCTAAGGCACTGTATCTCAGCAGTCTAAGGCACTGCATCTCAGCAGTCTAAGGCACTGTATCTCATCAGTCTAAGGCACTGCATCTCAGCGGTCTAAGGCACTGTATCTCAGCGGTCTAAGGCACTGTATCTCAGCGGTCTAAGGCACTGTATCTCAGCAGTCTAAGGCACTGTATCTCAGCAGTCTAAGGCACTGTATCTCAGCAGTCTAAGGCACTGCATCTCAGCAGTCTAAGGCACTGTATCTCAGCAGTCTAAGGCACTGTATCTCAGCAGTCTAAGGCACTGTATCTCAGCAGTCTAAGGCACTGCATCTCAGCGGTCTAAGGCACTGTATCTCAGCAGTCTAAGGCACTGTATCTCAGCAGTCTAAGGCACTGTATCTCAGCGGTCTAAGGCACTGTATCTCAGCAGTCTAAGGCACTGCATCTCAGCGGTCTAAGGCACTGTATCTCAGCAGTCTAAGGCACTGTATCTCAGCGGTCTAAGGCACTGTATCTCAGCGGTCTAAGGCACTGTATCTCAGCGGTCTAAGGCACTGTATCTCAGCAGTCTAAGGCACTGTATCTCAGCGGTCTAAGGCACTGTATCTCAGCGGTCTAAGGCACTGTATCTCAGCGGTCTAAGGCACTGTATCTCAGCGGTCTAAGGCACTGTATCTCAGCGGTCTAAGGCACTGTATCTCAGCGGTCTAAGGCACTGCATCTCAGTGGTCTAAGGCACTGTATCTCAGCAGTCTAAGGCACTGTATCTCAGCGGTCTAAGGCACTGTATCTCAGCAGTCTAAGGCACTGCATCTCAGCGGTCTAAGGCACTGTATCTCAGCAGTCTAAGGCACTGTATCTCAGCGGTCTAAGGCACTGTATCTCAGCGGTCTAAGGCACTGTATCTCAGCGGTCTAAGGCACTGTATCTCAGCAGTCTAAGGCACTGTATCTCAGCGGTCTAAGGCACTGTATCTCAGCAGTCTAAGGCACTGTATCTCAGCGGTCTAAGGCACTGTATCTCAGCGGTCTAAGGCACTGTATCTCAGCGGTCTAAGGCACTGTATCTCAGCGGTCTAAGGCACTGCATCTCAGTGGTCTAAGGCACTGTATCTCAGCAGTCTAAGGCACTGTATCTCAGCGGTCTAAGGCACTGTATCTCAGCGGTCTAAGGCACTGTATCTCAGCGGTCTAAGGCACTGTATCTCAGCGGTCTAAGGCACTGTATCTCAGCGGTCTAAGGCACTGCATCTCAGTGGTCTAAGGCACTGTATCTCAGCAGTCTAAGGCACTGTATCTCAGCAGTCTAAGGCACTGTATGTCAGCAGTCTAAGGCACTGTATCTCAGCAGTCTAAGGCACTGCACCGCAGTGCTAGAGGCGTCACTACAGTCACCCTGGTTCCATTCAAGGCTGTATCACAGCGGTCTAAGGCACTGTATCTCAGCGGTCTAAGGCACTGCATCTCAGTGGTCTAAGGCACTGTATCTCAGCAGTCTAAGGCACTGTATCTCAGCGGTCTAAGGCACTGTATCTCAGCGGTCTAAGGCACTGTATCTCAGCGGTCTAAGGCACTGTATCTCAGCGGTCTAAGGCACTGCATCTCAGTGGTCTAAGGCACTGTATCTCAGCGGTCTAAGGCACTGTATCTCAGCAGTCTAAGGCACTGTATCTCAGCAGTCTAAGGCACTGTATCTCAGCAGTCTAAGGCACTGTATCTCAGCAGTCTAAGGCACTGTATCTCAGCAGTCTAAGGCACTGTATCTCAGCAGTCTAAGGCACTGCACCTCAGTGGTCTAAGGCACTGTATCTCAGCAGTCTAAGGCACTGTATCTCAGCAGTCTAAGGCACTGCACCGCAGTGCTAGAGGCGTCACTACAGTCACCCTGGTTCCATTCAAGGCTGTATCACAGCGGTCTAAGGCACTGCATCGCAAGACTTGAGGTGTCACTACAGAGCGCCTCCTTGCGCTCTGGCAACTCCTTGTGGCGGGCTGGGCACCTGCAGTCCGACTTCAGTTGTCAGTTGAACAGTGTTTCCTCAAACACATTGGTTCAGCTGGCTTCTGGGTTAAGTGGGCAGGTGTGCAAATGCAGCATTATAGATCTCTCCCCCTGATTCCGAGGCTGTGAGACAGTTTACCAGCCCTGCTATGAGAAAGACCACAGTTTCCAGCTCAGTCTGTGGTCTGAGCTATGTCATGCCCTCTCTGTGCCAGGCAGGCTAGTGGGTAAAGAAAGCCCTTTTCTGAGGAGAGAAGAGGACCAGATGCACCCAGCCGCACCCTGACTGGGGGTGTTTGTGTTGGGGCTTGTTTGAGAGTGGCACTGGAGATATGGAGGACCAAGGGTAAGCGGGTAATTGGGTAGTGACAAAGAGGTACCATATACCCACTGCAATGCAAAGGCCTCTCATTCCTAAACAGGACTTTACAGGTGTGATGTCATTGATGTGTATGGTTGTGGTGGGAACATGTGGGTCTGGGCAGGTGTGATGTCAGTGATGATTGTTGAAATTTGTGTGCTTCTGTTTATTGTCTTTTGTTGATGCATTTAAATCTTTAAAAAAAAAAATGTTTTAAATGGTCAAACACTGTAGTCTCCTGGATCACCGAACCTGATCACATAAAATTGTTCAGGAATCCTATTCAACGTGATGGACATGATAAGTTAAAGAGCTCACTTGTTACACAATCCATTTCCTACACACACAAACATGCGCACAGACAGAAAAGATTGGCAAGGTGAGACAGAAGACAGGTGTTTTCTGTCTAAATGGTCTGGATGTCCTTGGCACAACCAAGACGAGGCAAGCGAACAAACGCTCAGTTCCAAACCAAGAAAGTCATCAATCACCCGTTAAAAAGACAAAAACAAATTCCTGGAGAGGAGATAATGGTTTTAAGGTAAAGTCATGCAATATTCTGAGATGTCAGGTGGATACGTACAGGGTGTGCCAGTGCTTTAATATCATAACAAACGGACTTGCGTTGTTTATTGATGAAACTCAATTCAAATATTCTTTGGCTGCACAGTGTACTCCCTCCATCAACATCACTAACCAGAAAGAGAGGTTTTACAACATTCCTGCACCCTAAAACAGTTTCTGAAGTCTGTGAAGTATTAAACCACAAATAATAGTTTGATTTAGAAGATATTAAGATAACTTCCATATTAGGACAAAAGGAAGAAAGATGAAAGTGATATGAAATATTTGATAGTAACAGAAACATTATCTAAATTGTCATGATGTGCTGAATGTACGGAATGGTTGCTTGCTTTGGCAAGGATCCAAAGGGTATTGTCCTAACCTTTACACAACCTCCCTGAAAACTGACAGTCTTTATATTAGGCTTTGTAGGGCCTGTTCCCAAGAGTGCAAAAGAACTGTTGTGTGCTTATTTGGCCAATGCAGCATGCAAGCTCGTACGCACACATGCACGCACGCACGCACACATGCACGCACACATGCACGCACACGCACACACACACACACATACAAACCGAGTTACACTCTTGTTGGATACCAAGTCAAGCAGAAAAATATTATTTCAAAGATGGAGGCCTTGAGATGGCAGGGCAGAGTGGCGGAGCCGTGATATTTCACACCTCAGTTCAGAGTAAACACTACTGGAGTCAGTAAGAGACACACCGATCAGGCTGTCACATACACATACTGTACATATCTACACACATACATGCTTAAATGAACAGGGATGTACACACACACACACACACACACACACACACACACACACACACACACACACACACACACACACACACACACACACACACACACACACACACACACACACACACACACACACACACACACACACACACACGCACACTTAAACACACACACGCACGCTCAAACACACACTTGAACACACAAACACACACACACACTCGGAGTGAGATGCGTTCTTGTGAGCAGGGGAGTCTACAGTTTACATGGGCAGTAGAGTGAGGTAGTGTTATTGGCACTGGGTGTTCAGAGCAGAGAGGGGCAGTTAACCACACAGGGACAACAGAGGTCAGCTCTGTGGCTTTCTGCTGCACACGTAACAGTTCCACTAACTACCACTGGTCATGTTTCCGGGGGATTTCTTGAGGAGTGACGCATCCTGGAGATGTCAATGTTTGGACAGGCTGGGTGGTTGCCTTGGCAGCCTGGGTTTGGTTGAAACGCAGGAGGATGATGACTGGAAGTAATGGGATGTTAGTGTTAGTACAACATTGCCACAACATTGTCTCATAGTTGCAAGCAAGGCTTGTGTGGTGGCCAAGACTGACCAGGACTGGCATGACTTGGTAGTGCCATACATTCAGAGAGATGGGTAGTGTGGATCACCTGTGAAGCATGAAATGGGCCTTGTTCTGACTTGAACTAGATGACTGCCAGCTTACAAAGAGAAATATACCACTTTTACTTACAGTATGTTTATAACAAATTAAACACACATTTCAGTAGCTACATGAAAACTAAAATGTATTTTGATGTCACTCATCAATTTTAACTTAGAGAACAATGTTTGCTAGTTCTCAAGCACATAGAAGGCTATCTGGTGTGACTTACATAATCTGAGCTCTGCAGAAGCTCAACGAAGCACAGTGTGGTGAAGGTGTGAGGGATTTCTGATCAATTTGATGTCATTTTAATGGACAAAAAATGTGGTTTTCTTTCAAAACATGGACATTTCTAAGTGACCCCAAACTTTTGAATGGTAGTGTATTAATTAAAAATGTAGAAATTAATTACAATTTGTTTTAATAATATTTGTTTTGTTAAAATGTGTGTGTGTAGGTGTGCATGTGAGTGTGTGAAAGTTAGGCTATATGGAGGAGATTACTGAGTAGTTTGCTTCATCAGGCTGACCCCCAGTCTTCTCTTTAAGTTATTGTGAGTATGTGAGAGTGAGGCTATATGGAGGAGATTACTGAGTAGTGTGCTTCATCAGGCTGACCCCCAGTCTTCTCTTTAAGTTATTGTGAGTATGTGAGAGTGAGGCTATATGGAGGAGATTACTGAGTAGTGTGTTTCATCAGGCTGACCCCCAGTCTGCTCTTTAAGTTATTGTGAGTATGTGAGAGTGAGGCTATATGGAGGAGATTACTGAGTAGTGTGCTTCATCAGGCTGACCCCCAGTCTTCTCTTTAAGTTATTGTGAGTATGTGAGAGTGAGGCTATATGGAGGAGATTACTGAGTAGTGTGCTTCATCAGGCTGACCCCCAGTCTTCTCTTTAAGTTATTGTGAGTATGTGAGAGTGAGTCTATATGGAGGAGATTACTGAGTAGTGTGCTTCATCAGGCTGACCCCCAGTCTTCTCTTTAAGTTATTGTGAGTATGTGAGAGTGAGGCTATATGGAGGAGATTACTGAGTAGTGTGCTTCATCAGGCTGACCCCCAGTCTTCTCTTTAAGTTATTGTGAGTATGTGAGAGTGAGGCTATATGGAGGAGATTACTGAGTAGTGTGCTTCATCAGGCTGACCCCCAGTCTGCTCTTTAAGTTATTGTGAGTATGTGAGAGTGAGGCTATATGGAGGAGATTACTGAGTAGTTTGCTTCATCAGGCTGACCCCCAGTCTGCTCGTTAAGTTATTGTGAGTATGTGAGAGTGAGGCTATATGGAGGAGATTACTGAGTAGTGTGCTTCATCAGGCTGACCCCCAGTCTGCTCGTTAAGTTATTGTGAGTATGTGAGAGTGAGGCTATATGGAGGAGATTACTGAGTAGTGTGCTTCATCAGGCTGACCCCCAGTCTTCTCTTTAAGTTATTGTGAGTATGTGAGAGTGAGGCTATATGGAGGAGATTACTGAGTAGTTTGCTTCATCAGGCTGACCCCCAGTCTGCTCTTTAAGTTATTGTGAGTATGTGAGAGTTAGGCTATATGGAGGAGATTACTGAGTAGTGTGCTTCATCAGGCTGACCCCCAGTCTGCTCTTTAAGTTATTGTGAGTATGTGAGAGTGAGGCTATATGGAGGAGATTACTGAGTAGTGTGCTTCATCAGGCTGACCCCCAGTCTGCTCTTTAAGTTATTGTGAGTATGTGAGAGTGAGGCTATATGGAGGAGATTACTGAGTAGTGTGCTTCATCAGGCTGACCCCCAGTCTTCGCTTTAAGTTATTGTGAGTATGTGAGAGTGAGGCTATATGGAGGAGATTACTGAGTAGTGTGCTTCATCAGGCTGACCCCCAGTCTTCTCTTTAAGTTATTGTGAGTATGTGAGAGTGAGGCTATATGGAGGAGATTACTGAGTAGTGTGCTTCATCAGGCTGACCCCCAGTCTTCTCTCTAAGTTATTGTGAGTATGTGAGAGTTAGGCTATATGGAGGAGATTACTGAGTAGTGTGCTTCATCAGGCTGACCCCCAGTCTGCTCTTTAAGTTATTGTGAGTATGTGAGAGTGAGGCTATATGGAGGAGATTACTGAGTAGTGTGCTTCATCAGGCTGACCCCCAGTCTTCTCTTTAAGTTATTGTGAGTATGTGAGAGTTAGGCTATATGGAGGAGATTACTGAGTAGTGTGCTTCATCAGGCTGACCCCCAGTCTTCTCTTTAGTTATTGTGAGTATGTGAGAGTGAGGCTATATGGAGGAGATTACTGAGTAGTGTGCTTCATCAGGCTGACCCCCAGTCTTCTCTTTAAGTTATTGTGAGTATGTGAGAGTGAGGCTATATGGAGGAGATTACTGAGTAGTTTGCTTCATCAGGCTGACCCCCAGTCTTCTCTTTAAGTTATTGTGAGTATGTGAGAGTTAGGCTATATGGAGGAGATTACTGAGTAGTGTGCTTCATCAGGCTGACCCCCAGTCTTCTCTTTAAGTTATTGTGAGTATGTGAGAGTGAGGCTATATGGAGGAGATTACTGAGTAGTGTGCTTCATCAGGCTGACCCCCAGTCTTCTCTTTAAGTTATTGTGAGTATGTGAG
>NW_027013915.1:0-14825 GCF_036934945.1 Oncorhynchus masou masou | reverse complement strand
CGATGGTGTTTGTCCTTCACTGGTTGCCCTTTTCTTGTGGCAACAGGTCACACATCTTGCTGCTGTGATGGCACACTATGGTATTTCACCCAACAGATATTTGAGTTTATCAAAACTGGGTTTGTTTTCGCATGCTTTGTGGATCTGTGTAATCTGAGGGAAATTGTGTCTCTAATATGGTCATACATTGGACAGGAGGTTAAGAAGTGCAGCTCAGTTTCCACCTCATTTTGTGGGCAGTGAGCACATAGCCTGTCTTCTCTTGAGAGCCATGTCTGCCTACGGCGGCCTACGTGCTACCTGTCCCAGACCTATTATTTGACCATGCTGGTCATTTATGAACATTTGAACATCTTGGCCATCTTGGCCATTCTGTTATAATCTCCACCTGGCACAGCCAGAAGAGGACTGGTCACCCCTCATAGCCTTGTTCCTCTCTAGGTTTCTTCCTAGGTTTTGGCCTTTCTACGGAATTTTCCTAGCCAACATGCTTCCACACCTGCATTGCTTGCTGTTTGGGGTTTTAGGCTGGGTTTCTGTACAGCACTTTGAGATATCAGCTGATGTATGAAGGGCTATATAAATACATTTGATTTGATTTCTCAATAGCAAGGCTATGCTCACTGAGTCTGTATATAGTCAAAGCTTTCCTTAAGTTTGGGTCATTCACAGTGGTCAGGTATTCGGCCACTGTGTACTCTCTGTTTAGGACCAAATAGCATTCTAGTTTGCTCAGTTTAAAAAAAATTCTTTCCAATGTGTCAAGTAATTATCTTTTTGTTTTCTCATGATTTGGTTGGGTCTAATTGTGTTGCTGTCCTGGGGCTCGGTGGGGTCTGTGTGTTTGTGAACAGAGCCCCAGGACCAGCTTGCTTAGAGGACTCTTCTTCAGGTTCATCTCTCTGTATGTGATGGCTTTGTTATGGAAGGTTTGGGAATCGCTTCCTTTTAGGTGGTTGTAGAATTGAACAGCTCTTTTCTGGATTTTGATCATTAGCGGGTATCGGCCTAATTCTGCTCTGCATGTATTATTTGGTTTTCTTTGTTGTACACAGAGGATATTTCTGCAGAATTCTGCATGCAGAGTCTCAATTTGGTGTTTGTCCCATTTTGTGATGTTTTTGGGTTTGTGAGTGGACCCCAGACCTCACAGGCCATTCTCTCTGTCCCTCGCTCTCTCTCTCTCTCTCTGTAATTCTCTCTGTAATTGTTTCAGGGTGGTCACAGTGCATCAGAGGGTGTTGTATTTACCATGTAATACCTTGAGTTTCTTAGAGAAGGAGACATGTATAACCTTTTACTGCACTGGGCTAAATCAGGATCCTACAGTGTGTTTCTTGGTCGTCTTAAACAAATCTACTTTGAAACAAAAGTGTACACCTCATACAGATGGTTATGGGCTTAATAAAACAAGCGAGGGGGAGAGAGAGAGAGAGAGAGAGGTTGGGCCTCAGCGGCAGTACATGGCTCACATACAGAACACGATGTCACAGCATCTTCTCAAGGTCAGAACAGGTGTGTGGAGACCTCAACACACCTACATGGCTGACAGCCTAGTGATGAGATACCTAGGAGGGAGGGAGGTGATGAGGACTGAGAGGGAGGTCTGTGATGAGGAGAGGGGAGGCGAGAGAGGAAGAAAGAGTGGATGGTAAGAGAGAGGGTAAGAGAGAGGAGTGGAGAGAGAGGGTAAGAGAGAGGAGTGGAGAGAGGGGGTAAGAGAGAGGAGTGGAGAGAGGATAAGAGAGAGGAGTGGAGAGAGAGGGTAAGAGAGAGGAGAGGGGTAGAGGGAGAGGGTAAGAAAGATGAGAGGAGTGAAGAGAGAGGAGAGGAGTGGAGAGAGAGAAGTGGAGAGGGAGGGTAAGAGAGAGGAGTGGAGAGAGAGAAGTGGAGAGGGAGGGTAAGAGAGAGGAGTGGAGAGAGAGAAGTGGAGAGGGAGGGTAAGAGAGAGGAGTGGAGAGAAAGAAGTGGATAGGGAGGGTAAGAGAGAGGAGTGGAGAGAGAGAAGTGGAGAGGGAGGGTAAGAGAGAGGAGTGGAGAGAGAGAAGTGGAGAGGGAGGGTAAGAGAGAGGGAGAGAAGAAAAGTGAAAGTGGAGATATAAGGAATAGGAAAGAGGAGAGAGGTGAGAGTGGAGGGAAGGGAAGGTGAGGAGAGTGGAGGGAAGAGAATGAGACAGGTTAGAGCGGAGAGAAGGGAAGGCGAGAGGTGAGAGCGGAGGGAAGGGAAGGGAAGAGGAGGAGGGAGGTGAGATTGGAGTGAAGGGAAGGAGATGAAAGAGGTGAGATGGAAGGGAAGGAGAAGGTGAGAGTGGAGGGCAGGGCAGGGGAGGAGAGAGGTGAGAGTGGAGGGCAGGGCAGGGGAGGAGAGGAGAGAGGTGAGAGTGGATGGAAGGGAAGGCGAGAGTTGAGAGTGGATGGAAGGGAAGGTGAGAGTGGAGGGAAGGGAAGGGGAGGAAAGAGGTGAGAGTAGAGGGAAGGGAAGAAGAGGAGAGTGGAGGGAAGAGAATGAGACAGGTGAGAGTGGAGGGAAGGCAAAGGGACAGGAGACAGGTGAGAGGGAACGGAAGGTGAGAGGTGAGAGTGGGGTGAAGGGAAGAAGAGAGGTGAGAGCGGAGGGAAGGGAAGGCGATAGGTGAGAGCGGAGGGAAGGGAAGGGAAGAGGAGGAGAGAGGTGAGATTGGAGGGAAGTGAAGGAGAGGAAAGAGGTGAGATGGAAAGGAAGGAGAAGGTGAGAGTGGAGGGCATGGAAGGAGAGAGGTGAGAGTGGAGGGCAGGGCAGGGCAGGGAGGAGAGGTGAGAGTGGAGGGCAGGGCAGGGGAGGAGAGGAGAGAGGTGAGAGTGGATGGAAGGGAAGGCGAGAGGTGAGAGTGGATGGAAGGGAAGGTGAGAGTGGAGGGAAGGGAAGGGAAGGGAAGGGGAGGAAAGAGGTGAGAGTAGAGGGAAGGGAGGGAGGTGGTTAGGACTGAGAGGGAGGGAGGTAGGAGATAACTGAGAGGGAGGGAGGAGATGAGATGAGGACTGAGAGGGAGGGAGGAGATGAGGAATGAAAAGGAGGCAGGAGGTAATGAGGATTGAGAGGGAGGGAGGGAGGTGATTAGGACTGAGAGGGGCGAGGTAGGAGATGAGTTCTGAGAGAGGGGAGGTAGGGGCTGAGGACTGAGAGGGAGGGAGGTAGGAAATTACTGAGTGAGGGAGGAGATGAGGAATGAAAAGGAGGCAGGAGGGAATGAGGATTGAGAGGGAGGGAGGTGATTAGGACTGAGAGGGGCGAGGTAGGAGATGAGTTCTGAGAGAGGGGAGGTAGGGGCTGAGGACTGAGAGGGAGGGAGGTAGGAAATTACTGAGTGAGGGAGGAGATGAGGAATGAAAAGGAGGCAGGAGGGAATGAGGATGGAGAGTGAGGGAGGAGATTAAGAATGAAAAGGAGTGGGGGAGATGATGAGGACTGAGAGAGGGGAGGTAGGAACTGAGGACTGAGAGGGAGGGAGGTAGGAAGTTACTTAGAGTGAGGGAGGAGATGAGGAATGAAAAGGAGTGAGGAAGATGATGAGGATTGAGAGGGAGGGAGGAGATGAGGAATGAAAAGGAATGAGGGAGATGATGAGTATTGAGAGGGAGGGGAGGTGATGACATACGTCCTATTTGCTTCGATCAGAGCGAAGCAGAGCTGAGTACCGCCCTGTAACGTCACTCTCATTACGTCCAACTGAAAGCTGGGACACTGATTGATATCTGTCAATAGACCTGTGTTCAAATACTATTTAAAATCATGTCAAATACTTGCCAGGTGCAATGGAACCAATAGAACAGTTGCTGAAGTGCAAACCCCGCCCATCTGGCACTTCAGGCAGGCTAGTGTAAACACATTAGAAAGGTTTCAAATAGAACGTACACCCACGTCTGTTAGGCAATTAGCCAGTACGTAAGTCAGTCACTCATTGAGTCAGTCAGTCATTGAGTCAGTCATTGAGTCAGTCATTGAGTCAGTCATTGAGTCAGTCATTGAGTCAGTTAGTCAGGCGGTCGGTCGGTCGGTTTGTCAGTCAACTACATCCATGCTCTATCATTCCACAGGTTACTCCTGAGGTTTAGACCCCACCCCTCACCCCTACTCCTCCCCTTCACCCCTCCTAAATTACTACACTACTTTCCCTAACCTGCCATTAGAGTAAAGGTAAATGAGGAAGGGAAGAGATGGTCAGGTAGCCCTGTAAAAAACAGACACTTACATGTGAACTGCAGAGGATTAGAGACAGCATGATGTATATTTTTTCTAAATTAGTGACTTGACCAGGGAAAACGGTGGGATCTAATTAAAAACAAAGGAGTCAGATGTCCATAAAAATGTATATCTAAATTCAAAAGCGTCTTTCTTTCTCTGTTTTCCTTGGATACAGCGGCTCGCTTTGAAACTGAGGATAAAGACCAAACAGATGGATGATGAAACAACTAACAGAACTCTGGGTGGCCTCTCTGTGCTTCTCTCCGCTTCCGATTGGCACATTCCGTGTTTTGGAAATGGTTTATTTCATTTATTTATGTTGATTAAGGCGTCTCGGAATCAGACCGCCCAGAGGAGATGGAACTTCCTGTTTCCTGAAGAGAGAAATGTTTCTTTGTTTCTCTGACCTCTGCTGTGTCCTCATCTCTCAGTTCAGAGACTCTTTAAAGGCCTTGATTATTAGTTAATGTTTTTATTATTGTGTTCGGTGCCTAGGCGTGTGTGGTAATTGGCCACAAGATGAAAGAACACAGCACAGAGGTCCTAATTAGGTCAGACATTGTAAGGAAAGTTTTTGTGAGGAAACGACAGACAGGCATTAGGATGAGAGCCTGAGTCTGGGAGGGTGTTGACTTTGCTCATTAAGGCCCTGGGCTTCCGTGGGATTCTGGATGAGAAGACTGCTTTCTCAGAGCATAAGGCCTCTAACACAATCATTAAATTGCTATGTTTAATATAGTACAGAAGTATGTCCTTTCCAACATCAACATTTTGCTTGTATAAATTGAAATCCTCTACAACAAAAATAAAGAATACAGACATCTGATTAACACAACAAATCGTGTGAGCAAAAAAAAAAAAACATGTTTGTTAGAGATAGTTTATTATCTAATCTGGTTTAATCTGATAATGTGTTGAATAGGTGCCAGCCAGAGTGCTGTGTGTGAATGGAATGTCAAACAATTATCTGTGTTGAAGTATGTGCTGAAATGGACAGACAACAGGAGGAGGAGGAAAACTGAAAGGGACCTTGCTCCTCCACTCTGATCATCTACTCTCCTTCTCTCCTCCTGCGGCTGGAGGAAATTAAATTGGTCACACCTGGAGGATGAAGCATCCACTCCTCGGTCTCACAGATGCATTGACCACCTCCATCCCTCCATCACACTATCCCTACACACTCCGTCCATATCTACCTCTCTCCATCACTCTATCTCTCCATCCCACCATCCATCTCTCCATCCCACCATCCATCTCTCCATCCCACCATTCCTCCATCCCACCATTGCTATATCTCTATGCCCCTCCCTCGCTCTCTCCCACCATCTCTCCATCCAAGCATCCATCTCTCATCCCACCATCCCTCAATTTTTCCATCCCTCCATCCAACCATCCATCCATTACTAAATCCCTCCATCTCTCCATCCCACCATCCCACCATCCCACCATCAATATATTTCCATCTCTCCATTTCTCCCTCCCTCCCTCCCTCACTCGATCTCTCCATCCCACCATCCATATCTCCATCCCTCCATCTCTCCATCCCACCATTCCTCCATCCCACCATTGCTCTATCCATCCCTCCTTCCCTCCATCTCTATGTCCCTCCCTCACTCCCTCCCACCATCTCTCCATCCAACCATCCATCTCTCATCCCACTATCCCTCAATTTCTCCATCCCTCCATCCAACCATCCATCCATCCCTCCACCCCCACCACCATCCCTCCATCCTACCACCACTATCCCTCCACCACCACCACCACCACCATCCTTCCATCCCTCCACCACCACCACCATCCCTCCATCCCTCCACCACCATCCCACCATCCCTCCATCTCTCCATCCCACCATCCCTCTATCCATCCCTCCATCTCTCCCTTCCACCATCTCTCCATCCCACCAAACATCCCTCCATCCCTCCATCCCACCACCATCCCTCCATCCATCCCTCCCACCTCTCCATCCCACCAGCCATCCCTCCATCCCTCCATCTCACCATCCCTCCATTACTCCATCCCAACATCCCTCCATCCATCCCTAAATCTGTCTTCCCACCATCTCTCCATCCCACCATCCATCCCACCACCAACCATCCCTCCATCCCTCCATCCCACCACCATCCCTCCATCCCTTCCACCTCTCCATCCCACCAACCATCCATCCCTCCATCCCACCACCATCCCTCCATCCCTCCCTCCCAACGTCCCTCCATCCATCCCTAAATCTCTCTTCCCACCATCTCTCCATCCCACCATCCATCACTCCATCCCTCCATCAACCATCCCACCAGCCCTCCATCCCTCCATCTCTCCATCCCACCATCCATCAACCATCCCTCCATCCCACTATCCCTCCATCCCTCTATCCCAACATCCCACCAACCATCCATCCCTCCATCTCTCTCCCACCATCTCTCCATCCCTCCATCCAACTATTCCACTGTCCCTCCATCCCACCATCCCTATTTCCCATCATCCCTCCATATCCCCCTCCCTCTTTCCCATCATCCCTCCATCTCTCCCTCCCACCGTCCTTCCACCCTCCATCCCTCCATCTCCCCCTCCCTCTTTCCCATCATCACTCCATCTCTCCCTCCCTCTTTCCCATCATCCCTCCATCTCCCCCTCCCTCTTTCCCGTCATCCCTCCATCTCTCCCTCCCACCGTCCCTCCTCCCTCCATCCCTTCATCTCCCCCTCCCTCTTTCCCAACATCCCTCCCTCCATCTCTCCCTCCCAACATCCCTCCATCTCTCCATGGATAATGTTTGGATGAACCACTGCAATCGCAAAGTAAGGTCGGACGCAGAGACAAACAGTTTCATAAAGCTTCTCTAATGGAAAACATTAGCTTCTCTAATAGACCCTTCAACGACCAGGAGTCATTAATACAGCTAGAACCCTACCAGGACCAGGATTCATTAATACAGCTAGGACCCTACCAGGACCAGGAGTCATTAATACAGCTAGGACCCTACCAGGACCAGGAGTCATTAATACAGCTAGGACCCTACCAGGACCAGGATTCATTAATACAGCTAGGACCCTACCAGGACCAGGATTCATTAATACAGCTAGGACCCTACCAGGACCAGGAGTCATTAATACAGCTAGGACCCTACCAGGACCAGGAGTCATTAATACAGCTAGGACCCTACCAGGACCAGGAGTCATTAATACAGCTAGGACCCTACCAGGACCAGGAGTCATTAATACAGCTAGGACCCTACCAGGACCAGGAGTCATTAATACAGCTAGGACCCTACCAGGACCAGGAGTCATTAATACAGCTAGGACCCTACCAGGACCAGGAGTCATTAATACAGCTAGGACCCTACCAGGACCAGGAGTCATTAATACAGCTAGGACCCTACAACGACCAGGACTTTGTGTTTTTGTCATAGACCTTTCAGCGTAAGGAGGGTGTGTTGGTATTGTTTATTGTCCTCCATTCCCCCAAGCCCCTCCATCCCCCCAAGCCCCTCCATCCTCCCAAGCCCCTCCATCCTCCCAAGCCCCTCCATCCCCCAAGCCCCTCCATTCCCCCAAGCCCCTCCATCCCTCCGACGGAGTCAAAGAGCATTTACATTTGGTTTACTTACATTGTGTCCATGGTCTTTTTTGTTGAGTGATTGTTTAGATTTTCACATGCAGAGAGAGGAGATTTGCTGAAATACCACACAGTAAAGCATTAGAAAATCTCTTGTTCTTTGCTGACCTCATCTTGCTTTGTTTATTTTTTCAGTGTCTTGGGGTTGAAGAATTTCTGACTGTTGTTTTAATAACATTTTCCCTCTGGCAGGCTGCTACAGATGTTGATAATGAGCTTTGAGAAAAACCTTACTCTGAAAGGCAGGTGGCCACAGAGAGTTTATTTAGGTATGAGTTGTATCATAAAAACACTGAAATAACAAACTAACAGAATCTTATGGAAAAATATTGTCATTATATTAAGGTGATATACTGTAGTGCCTCATATCTATTAGTGAAGCTTGAATACTACGGTATGGTTGTCTGTCCGTTTGGCATTACTTGCATGACAAAGGTAGATACTGTATGAGCAAGACAATGGCCTCGGGTTCAAAGGGGTTAAGCATCTCTATGGCACTGGATGAACTGCTGTATATCAACCAATTCCCACCTCGTGTTTAAAGTTTCATTTTCCCATTGTGTAAATTCAGAAAAAAAGCAAACGTCCTCTCACTGTCAACTGAGCTCATTTTCAGCAAACTTAACAAGTGAAAATATTTGTATGAATATAAGATTTAACAACTGAGACATAAACTGAACAAGTTCCAAAGACATGTGACTAACAAAATTGGAATAATGTTTCCCTGAACAAAGGGGGGGTCAAAATCAAAAGTATCAGTCAGTATTTGGTTTGGCCACCAGTTGCATTAAGTCCTGCAGTGCATCTCCTCCTCATGGACTGCACCAGATTTACCAGTTCTTGCTGTGAGATGTTACCCCACTCTTCCACCAAGGCACCTGTAAGTTCCCAGACATTTCTGTCGGGAATGGCCCTAGCCCTCACCCTCCCAGACGTCCCAGATGTGCTCAATGGGATTGGGATCCGGGCTCTTCGCTGGTCATGGCAGAACACTGACATTCCTGTCTTGCAGGAAATCACACACAGAACAAGCAGTATGGCTGGTGGCATTGTCATGCTGGAGGGTCATGTCAGGATCAGCCTGCAGGAAGGGTACCACATGAGGGAGAAGGATGTAACCTTCCCTGTAACACACAGCGTTGAGATTGCCTGTAATGACAACAAGCTCAGTCCGATGATGCTGTGACACAGCGCCCCAGACCATGACGGACCCTCCACCTCTAAATCGATCCTGCTCCAGAGTACAGGCCTCAGCGTAACGCTCATTACTTCGACAATAAACGCGAATCCGACCATCACCCCTGGTGAGACAAAACCGCAAATCGTCTGTGAAGAGCACTTTTTGCCAGTCCTATCTCGTCCAGCGACGGTGGGTTTGTGCCCAAAGGCGACATTGTTGCCGGTGATCTCTGGTGAGGTCCTGCCTTACAACAGACCTACAAGCCCTCAGTCCAGCCTCTCTCAGCCTATTGTCTCAAAGTATGGACATTGAAATGTATTGCCCTGGCCACATCTGCAGTCCTCAGTGTTTAAACCCTTTACAATGAAATTCTGTGAAGTTATTTGGATTTTTACGGGTCTTGAAAAGGGAAGTTTTTGTTGGAGGGGGCAACCCTGGCAGAAATGAGGAGACAATTCTGCTCTCTGCCCCTTTCTCAATGAAATATTGGCAGCATCTATGTCCCCTCTCCTACTGAAATATTGGCAGCATCTATGTCCCCTCTCCTACTGAAATATGGGCAATGTCTATGCCCCCTCTCCTACTGAAATATGGCCAATGTCTATGCCCCCATTCCTGCTGAAATATGGGAAATGTCTATGCCCCCTCTCCTACTGAAATATGGGCAATGTCTATGCCCCCATTCCTACTGAAATATGGCCAATGTCTATGCCCCCTCTCCTACTGAAATATGGGCAATGTCTATGCCCCCATTCCTACTGAAATATGGGCAATGTCTATGCCCCCTCTCCTACTGAAATATGGCCAATGTCTATGCCCCCTTTCCTACTGAAATATGGGCAATGTCTATGCCCCCATTCCTACTGAAATATGGGAAATGTCTATGCCCCCTCTCCTACTGAAATATGGGCAATGTCTATGCCCCCTTTCCTACTGAAATATGGGCAATGTCTATGCCCCCTCTCCTACTGAAATATGGGCAATGTCTATGCCCCCTTTCCTACTGAAATATGGGCAATGTCTATGCCCCCTCTCCTACTGAAATATGGGCAATGGCTATGCCCCCTTTCCTACTGAAATATGGGCAATGTCTATGCCCCCTTTCCTACTGAAATATGGGCAATGTCTATGCCCCCTCTCCTACTGAAATATGGGCAATGTCTATGCCCCCTTTCCTACTGAAATATGGGCAATGTCTATGCCCCCTCTCCTACTGAAATATGGCCAATGGCTATGCCCCCTCTCATTCTGAAATATGGGCAATGTATATGCCCCTCTCCTATTGAAATATGGGCAATGGCTATGCCCCCTCTCCTACTGAAATATGGGCAATGTCTATGCCCCCTCTCCTACTGAAATATGGACAACATCTGGATTCTTTACCCTGGAGCAGAGAGATCCTCTATGGCCCATCCAAAAGCAACATGGGGATCATATACACAGAGTCAACAGACAGAGGGATAATGTGTTTCCTCTGGCTGTCTTTTCTTTTCAGGCCAAAAGGAGAGACATTGAGAGAGTGTGGGTAGTCTGTCTCCTCCTTTCTATACTGACGACCTGTCTTGATTAATTTTGGGAGGAACCCGGGGAACCCAGTCCCTGACCTGTCTTGTCTTGAACTGTCTTGTTGTCTGTATTAACTCTCTTGTTGTCTGTCAGTAGTAACTGTCTTGGTGTCTGTCTGTATTAACTGTTATGTTGTCTGTATTAACTGTCATGATGTTATTAACTGTCATGATGTCTGTATTAACTGTCATGATGTTATTAACTGCCATGTTGTCTGTATTAACTGTCATGATGTTATTAACTGTCATGATGTCTGTATTAACTGTCATGATGTTATTAACTGCCATGTTGTCTGTATTAACTGTCATGATGTTATTAACTGTTATGTTGTCTGTATTAACTGTCATGATGTTATTAACTGTCATGATGTCTGTATTAACTGTCATGATGTTATTAACTGTCATGATGTCTGTATTAACTGTCTTGTTGTCTGTCTGTATTAACTGTTATGTTGTCTGTATTAACTGTCATGATGTATTAACTGTCATGATGTCTGTATTAACTGTCTCGTTGTCTGTCTGTATCCACTGTCTTGAGTCTGGATGCACTGAAGGTGTGAAAGGGAAACAGGAAACAGGAAACCATTCAGAAAGAGGTTCCATCTCAACTCTATCAGTATGAGGTACAATACAGTATATCAACCCTACGGGTAGGTATGCGATGCAGATGTATCTCTGTATTTACAATCCCAAAACACACAGCAGCTGTCTGATGTAATTGGAGGTAAGGTATTTCAGGCAAAGCTCTAAAATAGAGGCTCATGGAAAACGATTTAAAGACACTTTGTGAATTCTAGAAAATCTAGTTGTCCGAGGACAACTCCAGAGATGTTCTGTTTACATGTCTGTGTACAAACAGTGCCCCAACACCACAGTGTCATATGTTATGGACCACAAGGAAAGTCTCTCGTAGCATATCCCTTATGGCATATGAAACTATAATGTACTGTACATATCTCACTGTACCCCAACCACAAACCAGATCCACAACTACCGACTATCTGTAATTCCAAAAAAGAGATTCAAAATGTAAAAGTATGTATAGCATATTACACTGAACAAATATATAAACGCAACATGTAAAGTGAATGTCCCATGCACAAAAAGGTTCTTTTTCTCAAATGTTGTGCACAAATGTGTTTATATCCCTGTTACTGAACATTTCTCCTTTGCCAAGATAACCTGAGAGGTGTGGCATATCAAGAAGCTTATTAAACAGCATGATCATTACACAGGTGCACCTTGTGCTGGGGACAATAAAAGGCCTCGCTAAAATGTGCAGTTTTGTCACACAACACAATGCCACAGATGTCTCAAGTTTTGAGGGAGCGTGACATTTGCATGCTTTCTGCAGGAATGTAAACCAGAGTTGTTGCCAGAGGGTTGAATGTTAATTTCTCTACCATAACGTCGCTTTAGAGAATTTGGCAGTACGTCCAACCGGCCTTAGAACCGCAGACCACAGGTAACTAAGCCAGCCCAGAACCTCCACATCCGGCTACTTCACCTGCAGTATCGACTGAGTCCAGACAATTCCAAAAACCTCTGGACCATCTTTACTCCACACACAGAGATGCAAACAAAGCTCTCCCTCGACCTCCATTTGGCAAATCTGACCATAATTCTATCCTCCTGATTCCTGCTTACAAGCAAAAATTTAAGCAGGGAGCACCAGTGACTCAGTCAATAAAAAAGTGGTCAGATGAAGCAGATGCTAAACTACAGGACTGTTTTGCTATGACAGACTGGAATATGTTCCGAGATTCTTCCGATGGCATTGAGGAGTACACCACATCAGTCACTGGCTTCATCAATAAGTGCATTGATGACGTCGTCCCCACAGTGACTGTATGTCCATACCCCAACCAGAAGCCATGGATTACAGACAACATCCGCACTGAGCTAAAGGGTAGAGCTGCCGCTTTCAAGGAGCGGGAATCTAACCCCGAAGTATATAATAAATCCGCTATGCCTTCTGACGAACCATCAAATAGGCAAAGCATCAATACAGGAATAAGATCGAATCGTACTTCACTGGCTCTGAAGCTCGTCGGATGTGCTTGGGGCTACACGCAAACTATTACGGACTACAAAGGTAAGCAAAGCCGAGAGCTCCCCAGTGACACGAGCCTACCGGCGAGCTAAATTACTTCTATGCTCGCTTTGAGGCAAGTAACACTGAAACATGTATGAGAGCACCAGCTGTTCTGGATGACTGTGTGAGTAATACCTTTAAAAATCACTGACATTTTCAGTCTCTCCCCTGTCTGAGTCTGTAATACCAACATGTTTCAAACAGACCACCACCAGTCCCTGTGCCCACTAAGGTAACCTGTCTAAATGACTAACGACCCGTAGCACTCACGTCTGTAGGCATGAAGTGCTTTGAAAACTGGGTCATGGCTCATGCACACCATTATCCCAGGAACACTAGACCCACTCCAGATTTGCATACCCCCAAACAGATCCACAGATGATGGCATCTCTATTGCACTCCACTGCCCTTTCACACCTGGACAAGAGGAACACCTACACTTCCCTTTCATACCTGGACAAGAGAGACACCCACACTGCCCTTTCACACCTGGACAAGAGGAACACCTACACTGCCCTTTCACACCTGGACAAGAGGAACACCTACACTGCCCTTTCACACCTGGACAAGAGGAACACCTACACTGCCCTTTCACACCTGGACAAGAGGAACACCCACACTGCCATTTCACACCTGGACAAGAGGAACACCCACACTGCCCTTTCACACCTGGACAAGAGGAACACCTGCACTGCCCTTTCACACCTGGACAAGAGGAACACCTACACTGCCCTTTCACCTGTGGCCAAGAGGAACACCTACACTGCCCTTTCACACCTGGATAAGAGGAACACCCACACTGCCATTTCACACCTGGACAAGGAACACCCACACTGCCCTTTCACCCTGGATGAGAAGAACACCTACCACACTGCCCTTTCACACCTGGACAAGAGGAACACCTACACTGCCCTTTCACACCTGGACAAGAGGAACACCACACTGCCCGCCTGCACCTGGACAAGAGGAACACCCACACTGCCCTTTCACACCTGGACAAGGAGGAACACCTACCTGTGCTCACACCTGGACAAGAGGAACACCACTAACGTTCCAAAGTTTGTTTTTGAAAGAAAAGCACACTTTTTGTCAATTTAAACATCACATTCATCAGAAATACGGTATGGACAATGTTATGTTGTCAATGAATATTGTAGCTGGAAACTGACAGATTTCTTTATGGAATATCTAAGTACATTAGAGTGTCTAGTTTGAGAAACAGACGCCACAAGTCCTCAACTGGCAGCTTCATTAAAAATAGGACCCGCAAAACACCCAGTCTCAACATCAACAGGTGAAGAGGCGTACTCCGGATGCTGGCCTTCACAGAGTTGCAAAGAAAAGCCACATCTCAGACTGGCCAATAAAAATTAAAGATTAAGATGGGCAAAAGAACACAGACACTGGATAGAGGAACTCTGCCTGGAAGGCCAGCATCCCGGTGTCGCCTCTTCACTGTTGACGTTGAGGTTGGTGTTTTGCGGGTACTATTTAATGAAGCTGACAGTTGATGACTTGTGGGGTGTCTGTTTCTCAAACAGATGACTTGTGTGATGCCAGGGCAACAACCTCTCCCTTAATGTGATCAAGACTAAGGAGATGATTGTAGACTACAGGAAAAGGAGAGCTGAGCACATCCCAATTCTCATTGACAGGGCTGTAGTGGAGCAGGTTGAGAGCTTCAAGTTCCTTGGTGTCCACATCACCAACAAACTAACATGGTCCAAGAACACCAATACAGTTGTGAAGAGGGCATGACAAAACCTATTCCCCCTCAGGAGACTGAAAAGATTTGGCATGGGTCCCCAAATCCTCAAAAGGTTCTACAGCTGCACCATCAGCTGCACCTGACTGGTTGCATCACTGCTTGGTATGGCAACTGCTCGGCCTTTGACCTCAAGGCGCTACAGAGGGTAGTGCGTACGGCCCAGTGCTTCACTGGGGCCAAGTTTCCTGCCATCCAGGACCTCTATACCAGACGGTGTCAGAGGAAGGCCCTAAAAATGTCCAAATACCCCAGCCACCCTAGTCATAGAATGTTCTCTCTGCTACCGCATGACAAGTTGTACCGGATCGCCAAGTCTAGGTCCAAGAGGCTTCTAAACAGCTTCTACCCCCAAGCAATGAGACTCCTGAACATCTAATCAAATGACT
>NW_027013914.1:0-14830 GCF_036934945.1 Oncorhynchus masou masou | reverse complement strand
CTAACCACAAGGCTACTTGCCTCTAACCACTAGGCTACCTGCTCTAACCACTAGACTACCTCCTCTAACCACTAGACTACCTGCTCTAACCACTAGACTACCTACCACCTCCCTCTAACCACTAGGCTACCTGCTCTAACCACTAGACTACCTGCCTCTAACCACAAGGCTAAGTGCCTCTAACCACTAGGCTACCTGCCTCTAACCACTAGGCTACCTGCTCTAACCACTAGACTACCTGCCTCTAACCACAAGGCTACTTGCCTCTAACCACTAGGCTACCTGTCTCTAACCATTAGATGACCTGCTCTAACCACTAGACTACCTCCTCTAACCACTAGACTACCTCCTCTAACCACTAGGCTACCTGCCTCTAACCACTAGGCTACCTGCCTCTAACCACTAGACTACCTCCTCTAACCACTAGGCTACCTGTCTCTAACCACTAGACTACCTGCTCTAACCACTAGGCTACCTGTCTCTAACCACTAGACTACCTGCCTCTAACCACTAGGCTACCTGTCTCTAACCACTAGACTACCTCCTCTAACCACTAGGCTACCTGCCTCTAACCACTAGGCTACCTGCTCTAACCACTAGGCTACCTGTCTCTAACCACAAGACTACCTCCTCTAACCACTAGGCTACCTGTCTCTAACCACTAGACTACCTCCTCTAACCACTAGGCTACCTGTCTCTAACCACTAGGCTACCTGCCTCTAACCACTAGACTACCTCCTCTAACCACTAGGCTACCTGTCTCTAACCACTAGGCTACCTGTCTCTAACCACTAGACTACCTCCTCTAACCACTAGGCTACCTGTCTCTAACCACTAGACTACCTGCTCTAACCACTAGGCTACCTGTCTCTAACCACTAGACTACCTGCCTCTAACCACTAGGCTACCTGTCTCTAACCACTAGACTACCTCCTCTAACCACTAGGCTACCTGCCTCTAACCACTAGGCTACCTGCTCTAACCACTAGGCTACCTGTCTCTAACCACAAGACTACCTCCTCTAACCACTAGGCTACCTGTCTCTAACCACTAGACTACCTCCTCTAACCACTAGGCTACCTGTCTCTAACCACTAGGCTACCTGCCTCTAACCACTAGACTACCTCCTCTAACCACTAGGCTACCTGCTCTAACCACTAGACTACCTGCCTCTAACCACTAGACTACCTGCTCTGACCACTAGGCTACATGCTCTAACCACTAGGCTACCTGTCTCTGACCACTAGACTACCTGCCTCTAACCACTACGTACCTGCCTCTAACCACTAGGCTACCTGCTCTAACCACTAGGCTACCTGTCTCTAACCACTATGCTACCTGCTCTAACCACTAGGCTACCTGCTCTAGACACTAGGCTACCTGCTCTAACCACGAGGCTACCTGCTGTAACCACTACCTACCTGCCTCTAACCACTAGGCTACCTGCCTCTAACCACTAGGCTACCTGCTCTAACCACTAGACTACCTGCTCTAACCACTAGACTACCTCCTCAAACCACTAGACTACCTCCTCTAACCACTAGACTACCTCCTCTAACCACTAGACTACCTCCTCTAACCACAATGGCTACCTGCCTCTAACCACTAGACTACCTGCCTCTAACCACTAGGCTACCTGCTCTAACCACTAGGCTACCTGCCTCTAACCACTACCTACCTGTCTCTAACCACTAGGCTACCTGCTCTAACCACTAGGCTACCTACTCTAACCACTAGGCTACCTGCTCTAACCACTACCTACCTGCCTCTAACCACTAGGCTACCTGCCTCTAACCTCTAGGCTACCTGCTCTAACCACTAGACTACCTCCTCTAACCACTAGACTACCTCCTCTAACCACTAGGCTACCTGCTCTAACCACTAGATGACCTGCCTCTAACCACTAGGCTACCTGCTCTAACCACTAGACTACCTCCTCTAACCACTAGGCTACCTGTCTCTAACCACTAGACAACCTGCTCTAACCACTAGACAACCTCCTCTAACCACTAGACTACCTCCTCTAACCACTAGGCTACCTGTCTCTAACCACTAGACAACCTGCTCTAACCACTAGACTACCTCCTCTAACCACTAGGCTACCTACTCTAACCACTAGGCTACCTGTCTCTAACCACTAGATGACCTGCTCTAACCACTAGACTACCTCCTCTAACCACTAGACTACCTCCTCTAACCACTAGACTACCTCCTCTAACCACTAGACTACCTCCTCTAACCACTAGACTACCTCCTCTAACCACTAGGCTACCTGTCTCTAACCACTAGATGACCTGCTCTAACCACTAGACTACCTCCTCTAACCACTAGGCTACCTCCTCTAACCACTAGGCTACCTGTCTCTAACCACTAGGCTACCTGCCTCTAACCACTAGGCTACCTGCCTCTAACCACTAGGCTACCTGTCTCTAACCACTAGACTACCTCCTCTAACCACTAGGCTACCTGCCTCTAACCACTAGGCTACCTGTCTCTAACCACTAGGCTACCTGTCTCTAACCACAAGACTACCTCCTCTAACCACTAGGCTACCTGCCTCTAACCACTAGACTACATACCTCTAACCACTAGACTACCTCCTCTAACCACTAGGCTACCTGCCTCTAACCACTAGACTACCTGCTCTATCCACTAGACTACCTGCCTCTAACCACTAGGCTACCTGTCTCTATCCACTAGGCTACCTGCCTCTAACCACTAGGCTACCTGTCTCTATCCACTAGGCTACCTGCCTCTAACCACTAGACTACCTGTCTCTAACCACTAGGCTACCTGCCTCTAACCACTAGACTACCTGCCTCTAACCACTAGACTACCTGTCTCTAACCACTAGACTACCTGTCTCTAACCACTAGGCTACCTGCTCTAACCTGCTCTAACCACTAGACTACCTGCCCCTAACCACTAGGCTCCCTGCTACACTGCTTTCAGCCACTGTTTTACAATGGGGGTGAATGGAATGTTTGTCTTCCCCAATGTGTGGGCGTGGTTGAGGGATTCTTTATTTTTTACTCCCTATCAAGCTTTAAGGTGACAGCTAACATTTTAAAACGTTTAGGAATATTTTGTACTACTGGCTACTTTAAGCTATCTAACTAACTTAGCTCGCTAGCTAACTACCAACTTGGCTGGCTAGCTAGCTTGTCCCAGTTCATTTTCTCATCAGGAATGAAGCAGAGTAGCTACCTTGTGAAATAACAATGTTTTCTTGCAATATCGACACAATTTTGATTCATGATTTATGCATTTATGCATGATTTATGCAACAACTGTCAGGCATAGGTGTATAGTTGGCAGGGAAGTCAGGCGCGGGAGAGTCAAACGGAGTGTAAAATGGAGTCTTTTAATAATGTCCTAGTAACATGCTCCATAACACTAAACAGGAAAAAGAACATAAACAAATATGGGTACGAAGACCCGACGCGCACCTATACAACAACAACACTACACTGACAATAAAACAATCTCTGACAAAGACATGAGGGGAAACAGAGGGTTAAATACACAACAGGTAATGAATGGGATTGAAAACAGAGGTGTGGGAAGACAAGACAAAACCAATGGAAAAATGAAAAAAAGGATCAATGATGGCTAGAAGACCGGTGACGTCGAACGCCGAAAGCACCGCCCCGAACAAGGAGAGGCGGCGACCCGGCAGAAGTCGTGACAACAACACTGTCACCACATTGGATCTGTATTGTGAGGGACCGTTGATGACGACCCAATCGGCACCTAATCGGCATCCACCGTCCGTAACAAACAGGGCAGGGCATATATTTTTTTGCAAGATGTCCTACGTTTGCATCTCTACAGAAAACAGGTGTTGTGATTGGAGCTCTGGATTTGCTATGCTGCATTTAAAATAAAATAAAAAACAGAAATATCAGAGATGGAAACTTGATTAAATTATGATGATATTTGCCTTTCTATGCCTTCTAATATAATATAATATAATATGTTAATATTATAATAGGTATAATATTGTAATATAATTTAAATGATGACTCGTAAAGTAGCAGGGATTTTCTGTGGTCCACATTGGATACATGTAGAAACTTTCCCATTTATGTAGAATATCTTAGCTCCGTTGATGAAACTAAGAACATGCATATCTAGAGCATGTCTACTCCATATATCTAATAACATGTCAGAAATCTGGAATTATATCGATAAAGATATCCCCTGATATTAACCTTTCGCCCGGCGGTGTAATACCATTGCATTTTGTGTAAAACACTACATGATGTTGCTACACAGTTCAAATCCTAGGCTCAAAGTGTCAGATTATTTTATTTGACTGACTTCAGTTGTAATGGATGACATTACATACTAGGAGGTAGGTGGTCTTGCATTGGTACTGATCTTTGGCTTTCTCTCTACAACTGTAGGGGCTGACCTTTGATTGGACGGCATACACCAGTACGTCATGGCTACAGCCCATAGACACTTCTCTAATTATTAATTATTTGGTTTCTGATTGCTTCCTGATTTAACTGATTGCCGCCCTTTTCTCTCTAGTCTGTAATTGGTTGCTCACGCCCTTCCCCTCTCTTCTCTGCTCTGTGATTGGCAGGTTGGGACCTGGTCGGTGTTGTTGCCGCTGTAGTCCATCCCCTTGAGGTTGTCTCAAGGAGACCAGTGTGTGTCGCCACGGTGCTGCGTCGTTGCCATGGGAAACAGAACAGCAAGCTGAGGCCGGGAGATGCTTCAGGGACCTGGGAGAGAGAGAACACTGAGTTCTCCGACCACGAACTACAGGAGTGGTACAAGGTCAGTGTACACACACACACACACACACACACACACACACACACACACACACACACACACACACACACACACACACACACACACACACACACACACGCACACACACACAGATGCACGCATGCAAACTCACAGACAAATACCCAACGCACAACGTAATCATAACTCTAACATCGTGGTAGAAGGTGACAGCGGACAGACAGCTAGACCTTATTCCTAATATAGTGGTAGAAGGTGACAGCAGACCGACAGCTAGACCTTATTCCTAATATAGTGGTAGAAGGTGACAGCAGACAGACAGCTAGACCTTATTCCTAATGTAGTGGTAGAAGGTGACAGTAGACAGACAGATAGACCTTATTCCTAATATAGTGGTAGAAGGTGACAGCAGACCGACAGCTAGACCTTATTCCTAATATAGTGGTAGAAGGTGACAGCAGACAGACAGCTATACCTTATTCCTAATATAGTGGTAGAAGGTGACAGCGGACAGACAGCTAGACCTTATTCCTAATATAGTGGTAGAAGGTGACAGCGGACAGACAGATAGACCTTATTCCTAATATAGTGGTAGAAGGTGACAGCAGACAGACAGATAGACCTTATTCCTAATATAGTGGTAGAAGGTGACAGCAGACAGACAGATAGACCTTATTCCTAATATAGTGGTAGAAGGTGACAGCGGACAGACAGATAGACCTTATTCCTAATATAGTGGTAGAAGGTGACAGCAGACAGACAGCTATACCTTATTCCTAATATAGTGGTAGAAGGTGACAGCGGACAGACAGATAGACCTTATTCCTAATATAGTGGTAGAAGGTGACAGCAGACAGACAGATAGACCTTATTCCTAATATAGTGGTAGAAGGTGACAGCAGACAGACAGATAGACCTTATTCCTAATATAGTGGTAGAAGGTGACAGCAGACAGACAGCTAGACCTTATTCCTAATGTAGTGGTAGAAGGTGACAGCAGACCGACAGCTAGACCTTATTCCTAATATAGTGGTAGAAGGTGACAGCAGACAGACAGCTAGACCTTATTCCTAATGTAGTGGTAGAAGGTGACAGTAGACAGACAGATAGACCTTATTCCTAATATAGTGGTAGAAGGTGACAGCAGACCGACAGCTAGACCTTATTCCTAATATAGTGGTAGAAGGTGACAGCAGACAGACAGCTATACCTTATTCCTAATATAGTGGTAGAAGGTGACAGCGGACAGACAGCTAGACCTTATTCCTAATATAGTGGTAGAAGGTGACAGCGGACAGACAGATAGACCTTATTCCTAATATAGTGGTAGAAGGTGACAGCAGACAGACAGATAGACCTTATTCCTAATATAGTGGTAGAAGGTGACAGCAGACAGACAGATAGACCTTATTCCTAATATAGTGGTAGAAGGTGACAGCGGACAGACAGATAGACCTTATTCCTAATATAGTGGTAGAAGGTGACAGCAGACAGACAGCTATACCTTATTCCTAATATAGTGGTAGAAGGTGACAGCGGACAGACAGATAGACCTTATTCCTAATATAGTGGTAGAAGGTGACAGCAGACAGACAGATAGACCTTATTCCTAATATAGTGGTAGAAGGTGACAGCAGACAGACAGATAGACCTTATTCCTAATATAGTGGTAGAAGGTGACAGCAGACAGACAGATAGACCTTATTCCTAATATAGTGGTAGAAGGTGACAGCAGACAGACAGCTAGACCTTATTCCTAATATAGTGGTAGAAGGTGACAGCAGACAGACAGCTAGACCTTATTCCTAATATAGTGGTAGAAGGTGACAGCAGACAGACAGCTAGACCTTATTCCTAATATAGTGGTAGAAGGTGACAGCAGACAGCTAGACCTTATTCCTAATATAGTGGTAGAAGGTGACAGCAGACAGACAGCTAGACCTTATTCCTAATATAGTGGTAGAAGGTGACAGCAGACAGACAGCTAGACCTTATTCCTAATATAGTGGTAGAAGGTGACAGCTGACAGACAGCTAGACCTTATTCCTAATATAGTGGTAGAAGGTGACAGCAGACAGACAGCTAGACCTTATTCCTAATATAGTGGTAGAAGGTGACAGCAGACAGACAGCTAGACCTTATTCCTAATATAGTGGTAGAAGGTGACAGCAGACAGACAGCTAGACCTCATTCCTAATATAGTGGTAGAAGGTGACAGCAGACAGACAGCTAGACCTTATTCCTAATATAGTGGTAGAAGGTGACAGCAGACAGACAGATAGACCTTATTCCTAATATAGTGGTAGAAGGTGACAGCAGACAGACAGATAGACCTTATTCCTAATATAGTGGTAGAAGGTGACAGCAGACAGACAGCTAGACCTTATTCCTAATATAGTGGTAGAAGGTGACAGCAGACAGACAGCTAGACCTTATTCCTAATATAGTGGTAGAAGGTGACAGCAGACAGACAGCTAGACCTTATTCCTAATATAGTGGTAGAAGGTGACAGCAGACAGACAGCTAGACCTTATTCCTAATATAGTGGTAGAAGGTGATAGCAGACAGACAGCTAGACCTTATTCCTAATATAGTGGTAGAAGGTGACAGCAGACAGACAGCTAGACCTTATTCCTAATATAGTGGTAGAAGGTGACAGCAGACAGACAGATAGACCTTATTCCTAATATAGTGGTAGAAGGTGACAGCAGACAGACAGCTAGACCTTATTCCTAATATAGTGGTAGAAGGTGACAGCAGACAGACAGCTAGACCTTATTCCTAATATAGTGGTAGAAGGTGACAGCAGACAGACAGCTAGACCTTATTCCTAATCTCCAACAGGTGTTCATCCCTGGCCTTTTCAGACCGGGGAAACCACTACTAATAAGAAACATACTGGAATAACCAGGGAAACCACTACTAATAAGAAACATACTGGAATAACCAGGGAAACCACTACTAATAAGAAACATACTGGAATAACCAGGGAAACCACTACTAATAAGAAACATACTGGAATAACCAGGGAAACAACGACTGAAACAATACAAGCAGGAAGTACCAGTGGAAGGCTGACGGGGATGCTACACTACAGGACTGTTGCTAGCACAGACTGGAATATGTTCCAGGATTCATCCAATGCAATGCCATTGAGGAATACACCACCTCAGTCATCGGCTTCATCAATAAGTGCATCAATGATGTCATCCCCACAGTGACTGTACGTACATATCCCAACCAGAAGCCATGGATTACAGGCAACAGCTACATTTAGCTAATGGCTAGAGCTACCAATTTCAAGGTGCGGGAGACTAATGTGGACGCTTATAAGAAATCGCGCTATGCCCTCAGACGAACCATCAAACAAGCAAAGAGTCAAAACAGGATTAAGATTGAATCCTACAACACCGGCTCTGACACTCATCGGATGTGGCAGGGCTTGCAAACTATTACAGACTACAAAGGGAAACCCAGACGCGAGCTGCCCAGTGATGCGAGCCTACCAGACGAGCTAAATGCCTGAAGCATGAAACATGCATGAGAGCACCAGCTGTTCTGGATGACTGTGTGATAATGCTCTCGGTAGCCAATGTGAGCAAAACCTTTAGGTCAACATTCAAAAAGCCGCGGGGTCAGATGGATTACCAGGAGGTGTAATCTAAGCATGCGCGGACCAACCTCTCCCTGACCGAGTCTGGAATACCAACATGTTCCAAGCAGACCACCATAGTCCCTGTGTCCAAGAAAGCGAAGGTAACCTGTCTAAATGATTAGCGCCCCGCAGCACTCACGTCTGTAGCCATGAAGTGCTTTGAAAGGCTGGTTATGGCTCACATCAACAGCATCCTCCCGGATACCCTAGACCCAGTCCAATTCGCATACCGCCCCAACAGATCCACAGATGACACAATCTCAATCGCACTCCACACTGCCCTTTCCCACCTGGACAGGAACAGCTATGTGAAAATTCTGGTCATTGACTACAGCTCAGCGTTCAATACCATAGTGCCCACGAAGCTCATCCCTCTGCAACTGGATCCTGGACTTCCTGATGGGTCGCCCCCAGCTGGTAAGGGTTGGCAACAACACATCTGGCACACTGATCCTCAACACTAGTCCCCTCCTGTACTCTCTGTTCACCCACGACTGCATGGCCAAACACGACTACAACACCATCATTACGTTTGCTGACGACACGACAGTGGATGGCCTGATCACTGACAATGATGAGACAGCCTATAGGGAGGAGGTCAGGTAACTGGCAGTGTGGTGCCAGGACAACAACCTCTCCCTCAATGGGAACAAGACAAAGGAGCTGATCGTAAACTACAGGAAAAGGCGGGCCGAACAGGCCCCCATTAACATCAACGGGGCTGTAGTGGAGCGGGTCGAGAGCTTCAAGTTCCTTGGTGTCCACATCACCAACAAACTATCATGGTCCAAACACACCAAGACTGTTGTGAAGAGGGTACAACAAAAATGGTTTCCCCCTTAGTAGACTGAAGATTTGGCATGGTTCCCAAGCAAGATCCTCAAGCAAGTTATACTGCTGCACCATCGAGAGCATCCTGTCACGCCCTGGTCTCTTTATATTGTGTTTGTCTTCATGTATTTGGTCAGGCCAGGGTGTGACATGGGTTTATTGTGGTGTGTTTTGTCTTGGGGGTGTATAGCATAGTCTATGGCTGCCTGAGGCGGTTCTCAATCAGAGTCAGGTGATTATCGTTGTCTCTGATTGGGAACCATATTTAGGCAGCCATATTCTTTGAGTATTTCGTGGGTGATTGTTCCTGTCTCTGTTATCACCAGATAGGCTGTATAGGTTTTCACGGTCCGTTTGTTGTTTTTGTATTTTCAAGTTATTTCATGTCGAGTCATTTTTCATTAAAGAACATGAGTAAACACCACGCTGCATTTTGGTCCGCTTCTCCTTCAACAGACGAACGCCGTTACACATCCTGACCGGTTGCATCACCGGTATGGCAACTGCATAGGACTATTGTGGGTAATTCTTATTGTGGCTTCACACAGGTTCTGTCTACCGGAGATTACATTATCCCTATGCTCGTAGCAGTTAAGCAAACTCAAACTATCATTGATTAACAACCGAGTGTGTGAACAAAACAATTTAAATAGCCAGGAAACAGAAGGACAAAGTCACACTTTAGTAGGGTTTTTGGGTAAATTAGACCAACTTCTATGCCTGTACTCTTCTAAAAATGAATATTTTAGCACTTCACTCACAGTGCGCACAGCGCCCCAGGCAAATGCCATCACTAGCAGGCCTCCACCCAGTACCCTGCCCTGAATTTAGTCACTGTCACTAGTCAGGCTTCAACCCGGTACACTGCCCTGAACTTCGTCACTGTCACTAGTCGGCCTCCACCCGGTTACTCACCCCTGCACCTTAGAGGCTGCTGGCCTAATGTATATAGACATGGAATCAGTGGTCACTTTGTAGCTCGTCCTAATATGATTATAATATCTGAATTGCATTATTTATCCAAATGCCTTAACGACAGGGCCTTCAGAAAATATTCATACCTCTTGACTTATTTCACATTTTGTTTTACAGCCTGAATTCAAAATGGATCCGTTTTTTATCTCACCCATCTACCCCATAATGAAGATAGCGAACGTTTATTCCAAATTAATTATAGAAATATCTAATTTACATAAGTATTCACACCCTTTGGCACCGATTACGGCTGTGAGTCTTTTTGGATGTCCAAACTTTTGACTAGTTTTGTGTGTGTATCTAATGTATATATTTATCTCATGTCATTGCTTAGATGTATGCATAAATAAGACCTTATAGATGCCAAGTCTTAGTCATGATATGGTTTCAGTTTGCACACCTGGATTGTTGAATATTTGCACATTATTCTTTTAGAAAAAGCTTGAAGCTCTGTTAAGTTGGTTGTTGATCATTTCTAGAATTTAAAGTCTTGTCATAGATATTCAAGCCAATTTAAGTCAAAACTGTAAATAAGCCACTCAGGAACATTCAATGTCATCTTGGTAAGCAACACCAGTGTATATTTGGCCTTCTGTTTTAGGCTATTGTCCTGCTGAAAGCTGAATTTGTTTCCCAGTATCTGAACCAGGTTTTCCTCTAGGATTTTGCCTGTGCTTTGCTCTATTCCGTTCAATTTCATCCTAAAAAAAACTCCCTTGTCCTTGCCGATGACAAACATACCCATAACATGAGGCAGCCACCACCATGCTTGAAAATATGAAGAGTGGGACTCAGTGAGGTGTTGTGTTGGATTTGCCTTAAACATAACTCTTTGTATTCAGAACATAAATGTATTTATTTTGCCACATTTCGTGCAGTATTACTTTAGTGCCTTGTTGCAAATAGGATAAATGTTTTGGTATATTTTCATTCTTTACAGGCAACCTTATTTTCACTCTGTCATTTAGGTTATTATTGTGGCGCAACTACAATGTTGTTGATCCATCCTCAGTTTTCTCCTATCACAGCCATGAAACGCAGTTTCCTTCCTCTCCGGCAACTGAGTTAGGAAAGACTCCTGTATCTTTGTAGTGACTGGGTGTACTGATTCACCATCCAAAGTGTAATTCATAACTTCACCATAATCAAAGGTATATTCAATGTCTGCTTTTTTATTTTATTTTACCCATCTTCCAATAGGTGCCCTTCTTTGCGAGGCCTTGAAAAACCTCTTTGTGGTTAAATCTATGTTTGAAATTCACTGCTTGTCATGACTTCTACCGAAGTCAATGCCTCTCCTTGTTCGGGCGGTGCTCGGCGGTCGACGTCACCATTCTTATAGCCATCATTGATCCATTTTTCATTTTCCATTGGTTTTGTCTTGTCTTCCTACACACCTGGTTTCAATCCCATTCATTACCTGTTGTGTATTTACCCTCTGTTTCCCATCATGTCTTCGTCAAAGATTGTTTTATGTCCAGTTCGTGTTGTTTTGTATTTGGTGCGTGACGGGTCCTCGTACCCAATTTGTTTAATTTCTATTTATGGTTTCGGAGTTATGTTTTGTTTTATTAAATTATTCCATTTTACCAAGTTTAATTCTCCTGCGCCTGACTTCCCTGCCACCTATACACACGATAGTGACAGAATCTCTGACCACCAATGAATTCAGCAGGGGAATTAAACGTGGTTTAAACGTGGTTGAGGAGGAAATCACCGCCTTTGCAGCCTGGATGGAGGATGTTTTAGGTACGAACCTCCTCGGGGATGTGACTTTATCCCCGGCCTTTGGGCTATAGCACTGTGTCTGTTGGATATATGGGACTCGATATGTACTTCTTTGCTTAGAAATAGGACATTATTATTATTTCTACGACTCTTTGTGTTGATTAGCTACCAGCTATGAAACAAAACAGTGGAAATACTTAATGGCTATACATTTTCAGTTATCACGTCCAATTTATTTTATTTTTTATATTTTTTTGGGGGGGTAAATGGTGGCACTGTAAAGCCCTGAAATTCACTGAGAGAGGAGGAGGAGCATCATACTCTAAAGAAATACGACCGCAACCAATCACACTGCCAACAGGCACCAGGAGGCGGGACAGACAGCAGACTATCATACCAGAAGTGTTTCCATGTCATTGGTTGCTTTGTGACTGACAGGTGCCTGTCCTATCAGTAGATTGCTAGAAGATGCATATGGTTCATTCTAGTGGTAGGGAGCTCGACAGAATGTTTTGTGACCTTACCCCTAACCCCGTACCCCTAACCCCGTACCCTTTTTTTTTTTTTTTTCACTTTTATTTAACCAGTCAAGTAAGTTAAGAACACATTCTTATTTTCAATGACGGCCTGGGAACAGTGGGTTAACTGCCTGTTCAGGGGCAGAACGACAGATTTGTACCTTGTCAGCTTGGGGGTTTGAACTTGCAACCTTCCGGTTACTAGTCCAACGCTTTAAGCACTAGGCTACCCTGCCGCCCCAAACCCCCTAACCCCTTACCCCTAACCCCTTACCCCTAACCCCTTACCCCTAAATCTTCTCATGATGGAAAAAACATCATGGTGCCCTGAGCAACTTAACAACAAGCATATGGAGCTGTCGCCTATCTGTCCTCTTCCTCTACCCATCCTCTTCATCAACAGGCTGGGATTGCATCCCAAATGGCACCCTGGTCCCTTCTGGGCTCTGGGCTCAGACTGCTGAACACTTGAACTGGACTGACCACAGACACACACACACACACACACACACAGACACACACATGCTACAGACACACACACACACACAGACACACACACACACACACAGACACACGCACGCACACAGACACACACACACAAGCTACAGACACACACACACCCACCCACCCACCCACACACTACAGACACACACGGCAAGCGGTACCAGTGCACCAAGTCTGAAAACAGGACCCTGAACAGCTTTTACTCCCGAGCCATAAGACGACTAAACACAGCTGCTACATAGCTAATCAAATGGCTACCCGAACTACCTGCATTGACCCACTAACTCTCTTGCACGGACTCTACCCAACACACTGGACTCTACCCCACACACTGACTCTACCCCACACACTGACTCTACCCCACACACTGACTCTACCCCACACACTGACTCTACCCCACACACTGACTCTACCCCACACACTCACTCTACCCCACACACCAACACACACACGTACACACACCAACACACACACTTGCACACACACCAACACACACATTCAGACACCAAATACACTGCTGTTACTGTCTATGATCTACCCCGTTGCCTAGTCACTTTACCCTACCTACAGTATACTGCTGTTACTGTCTATTATCTATCCTTTACCCCTACCTACAGTATAGTGCTGTTACTGTCTATTATCTATCCTTTACCCCTACCTACAGTATACTGCTGTTACTGTCTATTATCTATCCTTTACCCCTACCTACAGTATACTGCTGTTACTGTCTATTATCTATCCTTTACCCCTACCTACAGTATACTGCTGTTACTGTCTATTATCTATCCTTTACCCCTACCTACAGTATACTGCTGTTACTGTCTATTATCTATCCTTTACCCCTACCTACAGTATACTGCTGTTACTGTCTATTATCTATCCTTTACCTGTCACGGCTTTCGTCTGGTGAAGGAGGAGTGGACCAAAATGCAGCGTAGTTGTGATTAATTTAATTTAATAAGGGAAAACTATACATGATGAAACTAACAAAATAACAAACGTACGAAAACCAAAAACAGCCCTATCTAGTGCAAAACACAGAGACAGGAACAATCACCCACAAACACACAGTGAAACCCAGGCTACCTAAATATGGTTCCCAATCAGAGACAATGACTAACACCTGCCTCTGATTGAGAACCATATCAGGCCAGACATAGAAATAGACAAACAAGACATCCAACATAGAATGCCCACTCAGATCACACCCTGACCAACCAAAACATAGAAACATACAAAGTAAACAATGGTCAGGGTGTGACATTACCCCAATCTACAGTATACTGCTGCTACTGTCTATTATCTATCCTTTACCCCTACCTACAGTATAGTGCTGTTACTGTCTATCCTTTACCCCTACCTACAGTATACTGCTGTTACTGTCTATTATCTATCCTTTACCCCTACCTACAGTATACTGCTGTTACTGTCTATTATCTATCCTTCACCCCTACCTACAGTATACTGCTGTTACTGTCTATTATCTATCCTTTACCCCTACCTACAGTATACTGCTGTTACTGTCTATTATCTATCCTTTACCCCTACCTACAGTATACTGCTGTTACTGTCTATTATCTATCCTTTACCCCTACCTACAGTATACTGCTGTTACTGTCTATCTATCCTTTACCCCTACCTACAGTATACTGCTGCTACTGTCTATTATCTATCCTTTACCCCTACCTACAGTATACTGCTGTTACTGTCTATTATCTATCCTTTACCCCTACCTACAGTATACTGCTGTTACTGTCTATGATCTACCCTGTTGTCTAGTCACTTTACCCCTACCTACTGTATACTGCTGTTACTGTCTATTATATATCCTTTACCCCTACCTACAGTATAC
>NW_027013913.1:0-14832 GCF_036934945.1 Oncorhynchus masou masou | reverse complement strand
CCCTGTCCAGTGAGATGGGAGTAAGTCTCATCATCATGAATAAGTACAGAGCTCTGGAGAGCAGCAAGTCCGTTGCTGACGTTTCTGCCTGACTGACTTTTAACACATTAGAAAGACCATGTCACCAGTAATGATGGGAGAGAGAAAGAGAGAAGGGGGAGGGGGCAAAGGCAGGGGGCAGAGAGAAAGAGCAGAGAAGGGAGAAGGGCAGGGGGCAGAGAGAAGGGGGGAGGGGGCAGAGAGAAAGGGGGCAAAGGCAGGGGGCAGAGAGAAAGAGAGAAGGGCAGGGGGCAGAGAGAAAGAGAGAAGGGCAGGGGGGCAGAGAGAAGGGGGGGGGGGCAGAGAGAAAGAGAGAGAAAGAGAGGGGGGGCAAAGGCAGGGGGCAGAGAGCAAGAGAGAGAGTGGGAGGGGGTGCAGAGAGAAAGAGAGAAGGGAGGGGGGGGGCAGAGAGAAAGAGAGAAGGGGGAGGGGGGGCAGAGAGAAAGAGAGAGGGGGGAAGTGGGAGAGAGTGAGATGGAAAGAGAGAGGGACATCAAGTCCTTGTTCAAAATTATCTTGAATTGTGAAGGAAAAAGATCAATGACAATTGGAATGTCACAAATGGCCAATGAAACAGTGAGCAACAGCAACACTGTCAGTGAGTCTCACTATTCCAGGTACATTAAGCGTACATGTGGTCAGAGTTGATACAATTACAGAGGGTGAAGACAGACACTTTCACCAGTCCTTGGGGGAGTGTGTGTGTGTGTGTTTGTCCTGAAAACAATGTGTAGATGAGAGAAAGAGTGTGGTATACACGTACATGCGTGTGGTTATGTGCATGTGTCCGTGCACGTGTGTGTGCGTTTAACGTGTCTGTCTCGGTGTGTAGTGCACCAGTGATCCTCGCTGCCGTGGTCTAGTTCTGGGCGGTGCCAGAGTTTATTCACAGGAAATGCTTTGGGAGACTCACGGCTGGCTGCTCTGATGTGAACTGACGTGGCGTCTCCAGCGGGCCCAGGAGTTAGCATGTCAGGCAGGTCAGCACAGGGCAAGCAGACAGTCAATAAAATATTCAATACATGCATCTCAGATCATAGATCTAATACCCGCAAAAAGATCTATCTCATCCTAACCCCCTTCTCCCATCCTAACCCCCTTCTCCCATCCCATGAAACCCAGTGATCCCATCCTAACCCCCCTTCTCCCATCCTAACCCCCCTTCTCCCATCCTAACCCCCCTTCTCCCATCCTAACCCCACCTTCTCCCATCCCAACCCCCCTTCTCCCATCCTAACCCCACCTTCTCCCCATCCCAACCCCCCTTCTCCCATCCTAACCCCACCTTCTCCCCATCCCAACCCCCCTTCTCCCATCCTAACCCCCCTTCTCCCATCCTAACCGTACCTTCTCCCATCCCTAACCCCCCTTCTCCCATCCTAACACCAGGGTCCCATCCCAACCCCCCTTCTCCCATCCCAACCCCCCTTCTCCCATCCTAACCCCACCTTCTCCCATCCTAACCCCCCTCTCCCATCCTAACCCCCCTTCTCCCATCCTAACCCCCCTTCTCCCATCCCAACCCCCCTTCTCCCATCCTAACCCCACCTTCTCCCATCCTAACCCCCCTTCTCCCATCCTAACCCCCCTTCTCCCATGTAACCCCCCTTCTCCCATCCTAACCCCACCTTCTCCCATCCTAACCCCACCTTCTCCCATCCTTAACCCCCCTTCTCCCATCCTAACCCCACCTTCTCCCATCCTAACCCCACCGTCTCCCATCCTAACCCCCCTTCCTCCCAACCCAACCCCACCTTCCCCATCCTAACCCCCCTTCTCCCATCCTAACCCCACCTTCTCCCATCCTGCAACCCCACCTTCTCCCATCCTAACCCCCCTTCTCCCATCCTAACCCCACCTTCTCCCATCCTAACCCCCCTTCTCCCATCCTAACTCCCACCTTCTCCCATCCCAACCCCCCCTTCTCCCATCCTAACCCCACCTTCTCCCAAAACCCCACCTTTCTCCCATCCCAACCCCCCTTCTCCCAACCTAACCCCCACCTTCTCCCATCCTAACCCCCCTTCTCCCAACCTAACCCCACCTTCTCCCACAACCCCTTCTCCCATCCTAACCCCACCTTCTCCCATCCTCTAACCCCCCTTCTCCCATCCTAACCCCCCCTTCTCCCATCCTTAACCCCCCTTCTCCCAGGGCAACCCCCCTTCTCCCATCCTTAACCCCCCCTTCTCCCATCCTAAATTCTCCCAATAACCCCACTTCTCCCATCATAACCCCCCCCTTCTCCCATCCTAACCCCCCCCTTCTCCCATCCTAACCCCCTTCTCCCATCCTAACCCCCCTTCTCCCATCCTAACCCCCTTCTCCCATCCCATCCTAACCCCCCTTCTCCCCCTAACCCCCCCTTCTCCCATCCTAACCCCCCTTCTCCCATCCTAACCCCACTTCTCCCATCCTAACCCCACCTTCTCCCATCCTAACCCCACCTTCTCCCATCCTAACCCCCCTTCTCCCATCCTAACCCCCCTTCTCCCATCCTAACCCCACCTTCTCCCATCCTCTCCCATCCTAACCCCACCTTCTCCCCCTAACCCCACCTTTCCCCATCCCTAACCCCCCTTCTCCCATCCTAACCCCCCTTCTCCCAACCTAACCCCACCTTTCTCCCATCCTAACCCCCCTTCTCCCATCCTAACCCCCCTTCTCCCATCCTAACCCCCCTTCTCCCATCCTAACCCCACCTTCTCCCATCCTAACCCCCTTCTCCCAACCTAACCCCACCTTCTCCCATCCTAACCCCCCTTCTCCCATCCTAACCCCACCTTCTCCCATCCTAACCCCCCTTCTCCCATCCTAACCCCCCTTCTCCCATCCTAACCCCCCTTCTCCCACCTAACCCCACCTTCTCCCATCCTAACCCCACCTTCTCCCATCCTAACCCCATCCCATCCTAACCCCCCTTCTCCCAACCCCACCTTCTCCCTAAACCTTCTCCCATCCTAACCCCCCTTCTCCCATCCTAACCCCACCTTCTCCCATCCTAACCCCACCTTCCTCCCATCCTAACCCCCCTTTCTCCCATCCTAACCCCACCTTCTCCCATCCTAACCCCCCTTCCCCAACCTAACCCCACCTTCTCCCATCCTAACCCCCCTTCTCCCATCCTAACCCCACCTTCTCCCATCCTAACCCCCCTTCTCCCATCCTAACCTTCTCCCATCCTTAACCCCCCTTCTCCCATCCTAACCCCCCTTCTCCCATCCCAACCCCACCTTCTCCCATCCTAACCCCACCTTCTCCCATCCTAACCCCACCTTCTCCCATCCTAACCGTCCCTTCTCCCATCCTAACCCCCCTTCTCCCATCCTAACCCCCTTCTCCCATCCTAACCCCCCTTCTCCCATCCTAACCCCCCTTCTCCCATCCTAACCCCCCTTCTCCCATCCTAACCCCACCTTCTCCCATCCTAACCGTCCCTTCTCCCATCCTAACCCCACCTTCTCCCATCCTAACCCCCCCACCCTCTTCACACAGTTAGTCCAGGGACTGTCAGTTGGTCTGTCAGTGTACAGGGTGCAAAAGCCTCTGTCTGCGAACCAAATGGTACCCTATTCTCTACATAGTGCACTACCTGATGGAGGCTACGTCCTAAATGGAACCATATTCCTTCTATAGCAGTGCACTATATAGGGAATATGGTCCATTTGGGACATAGCCTCTGTCAGTGTGTATCTAATTGACTTTCACAGGCATCCTAAACTGGGATCCTCTTCACAGGAAACTCTATGGATTTTATTCTGAACTAAAGGGAAGGCTGGTTCGGTCAGTCGAATGAAAGTTCAAAAGTGCACTGTGACATTTTACACAGGCTCTGCTCCTGGTACTAACACACAATGGAGGAGAGAGAGAGAAGAATAATCTTCCTCCATTTCAGGTTCATTGCTATTTTTTGCCACTTTTCCTCTGGCTATTTCTTTCCTGTCTTGTTGTTTTCTTCTTTCATTCTTTCGTCCATTCAGCATCCATCCTGCTGCTGCCTAGAAAACACCAGGCTTCCTAGGTCTGACAGCCTGGGGGTCTCTGGGAGTGTGTGTGTTTGCATGTGTGTTGGGCAGCCCATGCAGTCTGTCAATTTAGAGCACCAGGTGCTAATCCCAATGAGCATCACTCACCCTGCCCTCTGTCCACTCTCACATCCACTCAACCTTCTCTCAGACCGAGACAGACAGGCTCCTCCACAGACCCCCCACCCCCTCTGTAGTCTTCATAGCCCCAAACACCAGTTGCTATTGGCCTGTTTCACTGATCAACTCTGACACTAAGATATTAATGTTCTTTTCTCTATTTTCCTTTCAGTACGCTTCCTTTCCCCCCTGCCCTCGTACCTACTTACACATACAACATCCTTTTACACAGACTAGCTACATCCTCTTCCAAAGACTAGCCACATCCTCTTCCACAGACTAGCTACATCCTCTAACACAGACTAGCTACATCCTCTTACACAGACTAGCTACATCCTCTAACACAGACTAGCTACATCCTCTTACACAGACTAGCCACATCCTCTAACACAGACTAGCTACATCCTCTACACACAGCTACACATCATTTTACACAGACTAGCTACATCCTCTTACAGACAGACTAGACCACATCCTCTAACACAGACTAGCTACATCCTCTTACACTACTAACACTAAAACAACATCATTACATCCTATTCCACAGACTAGCAACATCCTCTTACACAGACTAGCTACATCCTCTAACAGACTACAACATCCTCTAACACAGACTAGCTACATCCTCTACACAGACTAGCTACATCCTCTAACACAGACTAGCTACATCCTCTAACACAGACTAGCTACATCCTCTAACACAGACTAGCTACATCCTCTTACACAGACTAGCCACATCCTCTTCCACAGACTAGCTACATCCTCTAACACAGACTAGCTACATCCTCTTACACAGACTAGCTACATCCTCTTACACAGACTAGCTACATCCTCTTACACAGACTAGCCACATCCTCTTCCACAGACTAGCTACATCCTCTAACACAGACAGGCTACATCCTCTAACACATACAACATCCTTTTACACAGACAAGCTACATCCTCTTACACAGACTAGCTACATCCTCTTACACATACAACATCCTTTTACACAGACTAGCTACATCCTCTTACACAGACTAGCTACATCCTCTTACACAGACTAGCTACATCCTCTTACACAGACTAGCTACATCCTCTTACACAGACTAGCCACATCCTCTTCCACAGACTAGCTACATCCTCTAACACAGACAGCTACATCCTCTAACACAGACTAGCTACACATCCATCTAACACAGACTAGCTACATCCTCTTAGCTACACACAGACATACATCCTCTAACACAGACTAGCTACATCCTCTTACACAGACTAGCTACATCCTCTTCCACAGACTAGCTACATCCTCTTACACATACTAGTTACATCCTCTAGCTACATCCAACACAGATTAGCCACATCCTCTACCACAGACTAGCTACATCTCTAACAGACTAGCCATATCCTCTAACACAGAAGCTATCCTCTACATCCTCTTCCACAGAGTCCTCTTAGACCTACATCCTCTTACCACAGACAGCTACATCCTCTTACACAGACTAGCTACATCCTCTAACACAGACTAGCTACATCCTCTTACACAGACTAGCTACATCCTCTTACACAAATCCTTTACACAGACTAGCTACATCCTCTTACATAGACTAGCTATATCCTCTTACACAGACTAGCCACATCCTCTTCCACAGACTAGCTACATCCTCTTACACAGACTAGCCACATCCTCTTCCACAGACTAGCTACATCCTCTAACACAGACGAGCTACATCCTCTAACACAGACTAGCTACATCCTCTAACACAGACTAGCTACATCCTCTTACACAGACTAGCTACATCCTCTAACACAGACTAGCTACATCCTCTTACACAGACTAGCTACATCCTTGAACACAGACTAGCCACATCCTCTTCCACAGACTAGCTACATCCTCTTACACATACTAGTTACATCCTCTAAAACGTACGACATCCTCTTCCACAGAATAGCTACATACTATTCCACAGATTAGCCACATCCTCTACCACAGACTAGCTACATCCTCTAACAGACTAGCCATATCCTCTAACACAGACTAGCTACATCCTCTAACAGACTAGCCATATCCTCTAACACAGACTAGCTACATCCTCTTACACAGACTAGCTACATCGTCTTACACATACAACATCCTTTTACACAGACTAGCTACATCCTCTTACACAGACTAGCTACATCCTCTTACACATACAACATCCTAGCTACATCCTTACACAGACTAGCTACATCCTCTTACACAGACTAGCTACATCCTCTAACACAGACTACATCCTCTAACACAGACTAGCTACATCCTCTAACACAGACTAGCTACATCCTCTAACACATACAACATCCTCTTACACAGACTAGCTACATCCTCTTACACAGACTAGCCACATCCTCTTACACAGACTAGCTACATCCTCTTACACAGACTAGCTACATCCTCTAACACAGACGAGCTACATCCTCTTACACAGACTAGCTACATCCTCTTACACAGACTAGCTACATCCTCTTACACAGACTAGCTACATCCTTAACACAGACTAGCCACATCCTCTTCCACAGACTAGCTACATCCTCTTACACATACTAGCTACATCCTCAAATAGCTACATCCTCTAACACAGACTAGCTACATCCTCTTCCACAGACTAGCCACATCCTCTTCCACAGCTACATCCTCTAACAGACTAGCCATCCTCTAACACAGACTAGCTACATCCTCTAACAGACTAGCTACATCCTCTTACACAGACTAGCTACATCGTCTTACACATACAACATCCTTTTACACAGACTAGCTACATCCTCTTACACAGACTAGCTACATCCTCTTACACATACAACATCCTTTTACACAGACTACCTACATCCTCTTACACAGACTAGCTACATCCTCTTACACAGACTAGCCACATCCTCTTCCACAGACTAGCTACATCCTCTTACACAGACTAGCTACATCCTCTAACACAGACTAGCTACATCCTCTAACACAGACTAGCTACATCCTCTAACACAGACTAGCTACATCCTCTTACACAGACTAGCTACATCCTTGAACACAGACTAGCCACATCCTCTTCCACAGACTAGCTACATCCTCTTACACATACTAGTTACATCCTCTAAAACGTACAACATCCTCTTCCACAGAATAGCTACATCCTATTCCACAGATTAGCCACATCCTCTACCACAGACTAGCTACATCCTCTAACAGACTAGCCATATCCTCTAACACAGACGAGCTACATCCTCTAACACAGACTAGCTACATCCTCTTACACAGACTAGCTACATCCTCTTACACAGACTAGCTACATCCTCTACACATACAACATCCTTTTACACAGACTAGCTACATCCTCTTACACAGACTAGCTACATCCTCTTACACATACAACATCCTTTTACACAGACTAGCTACATCCTCTACACAGACAGACTAGCTACATCCTCTTACACAGACTAGCCACATCCTCTTCCACAGACTACATCCTCTAACACAGACTAGCTACATCCTCTTACACAGACTAGCCACATCCTCTAACACAGACTAGCTACATCCTCTAACACAAACAACATCATTTTACACAGACTAGCAACATCCTCTTACACAGACTAGCTATATCCTCTTACACATACAACATCCTTTTACACAGACTGGCTACATCCTCTAACACAGACTAGCTACATCCTCTAACACAGACTAGCTACATCCTCTACCACAGACTAGCTACATCCTCTTACACAGACTAGCCACATCCTCTTCCACAGACTAGCTACATCCTCTAACACAGACTAGCTACATCCTCTAACACAGACTAGCTACATCCTCTTACACAGACTAGCTACATCCTAACACAGACTAGCTACATCCTCTTACACAGACTAGCTACATCCTTTACACAGACTAGCCACATCCTCTTCCACAGACTAGCTACATCCTCTTACACATACTAGTTACATCCTCAGACATCCTCTTCCACAGAATAGCTACATCCTCTTCCACAGATTAGCCACATCCTCTACCACAGACTAGCTACATCCTCTAACAGACTAGCCATATCCTCTAACACAGACTAGCTACATCCTCTTACACAGACTAGCTACATCGTCTTACACATACAACATCCTTTTACACAGACTACATCCTCTTACACAGACTAGCTACATCCTCTTACACAGACTAGCCACATCCTCTTCCACAGACTAGCTACATCCTCTAACACAGACTAGCTCTAACACATAGCTACATCCTCTACACAGACTAGCTACATCCTCTTAACACACAGACTAGCTACATCCTCTACACAGACTAGCTACATCCTCTTACACACACAGACTACACAGCTACATCCTCTAACACAGACTAGCTACATCCTCTTACACAGACTAGCTACATCCTCTAGACTAGCTACATCCTCTTCCACAGACTAGCTACATCCTCTTACACAGACTAGCCACATCCTCTTCCACAGACTAGCTACATCCTCTAACACACAGCTACATCCTCTAACACATCCTTTACACAGACTAGCTACATCCTCTTACACAGACTAGCTACATCCTCTTACACATCCATCCTTTTACACAGACTAGCTACATCCTCTTCCACAGACTAGCTACATCCTCTTACACAGACTAGCTACATCCTCTTACACAGACTAGCTACATCCTCTTACACAGACTAGCTACATCCTCTTACACAGACTAGCCACATCCTCTTCCAAGGACTAGCTACATCCTCTAACACAGACTAGCTACATCCTCTAACACAGACTAGCTACATCCTCTTACACATACAACATCCTTTTACACAGACTAGCTACATCCTCTTCCACAGACTAGCTACATCCTCTTACACAGACAAGCTACATCCACTTACACAGACTAGCTACATCCTCTTACACATACAAAACCTTTTACACAGACTAGCTACATCCTCTTACATAGACTAGCTATATCCTCTTACACAGACTAGCCACATCCTCTTACACAGACATCCTCTTCCACAGATCCATCCTCTTACACAGACTAGCCACATCCTCTTCCACAGACTAGCTACATCCTCTAACACAGACTAGCTACATCCTCTAACACAGACTAGCTACATCCTTACACAGACTAGCTACATCCTCTTACACAGACTAGCCACATCCTCTTCCACAGACTAGCTACATCCTCTTACACAGACTAGCTACATCTCTTGAACACAGACTAGCACATCCTCTTCCACAGACTAGCTACATCCTTACACATACTAGTTACATCCTCTACAAGACTAGCTACATCCTCTTACACAGACATCCTCTTCCACAGAATAGCTACATCCTATTCCACATAGCCACATCCTCTACCACAGACTAGCTACATCCTCTAACAGACTAGCCATATCCTCTAGCCACAACACAGACTAGCTACATCCTCTAACACAGACTAGCCATATCCTCTAACACAGACTAGCTACATCCTCTTACACAGTCTTACACATACAACATCCTACACAGACTAGCTACATCCTCTTACACAGACTAGCTACATCCTCTTACACAGACTAGCAACATCTACATCCTCTTACACAGACTCTACACAGACTAGCTACATCCTCTACACAGACTAGCTACATCCTCTTACACAGACTAGCCACATCCTCTTCCACAGACTAGCTACATCCTCTATCCTCTACACAGACTAGCCACATCCTCTTCCACAGACAGCTACATCCTCTAACACAGACTAGCTACATCCTCTAACACATACAACATCCTTTTACACAGCTACATCCTCTTACACAGACTACATCCTCTTACACAGACTAGCTACATCCTCTAACACAGACTAGCTACATCCTCTAACACAGACTAGCCACATCCTCTAACACAGACTAGCTACATCCTCTAACACAGACTAGCTACATCCTCTAACACAGACTAGCTACATCCTCTTACACAGACTAGCTACATCCTTGAACACAGACTAGCTACATCCTCTTCCACAGACTAGCTACATCCTCTTACACAGACTAGTTACATCCTCTAAAACGTAGACATCCTCTTCCACAGACTAGCTACATCCTTCCACAGATAGCGACATCCTCCTACATCCTATTCCACAGACTAGCCACATCCTCTTCCACAGACTAGCTACATCCTCTACACAGACTAGCCACATCCTCTAACACAGACTAGCTACATCCTCTAACACAGACTAGCTACATCCTCTTACACAGACTAGCTACATCCTCTTACACAGACTAGCAACATCCTTTACACAGACTAGCTACATCCTCTTACACACATCCTCTTACACAGACAACATCCTTTACACAGACTAGCTACATCCTCTAACACAGACTAGCTACATCCTCTTACACAGACTAGCCACATCCTCTTCCACAGACTAGCTACATCCTCTAACACAGACTAGCTACATCCTCTTACACAGACTAGCCACATCCTCTAACACAGACAGGCTACATCCTCTAACACATACAACATCCTTTTACACAGACTAGCTACATCCTCTTACACAGACTAGCTACATCCTCTAACACAGACTAGCTACATCCTCTTACACAGACTAGCTACATCCTTGAACACAGACTAGCCACATCCTCTTCCACAGACTAGCTACATCCTCTTACACAGACTAGTTACATCCTCTAAAGACTAGCTACATCCTCTTCCACAGAATAGCTACATCCTATTCCACAGATTAGCCACATCCACCTCTATCCTCTTACACAGACTAGCTACATCCTCTAACAGACAGACTAACACAGACTAGCTACATCCTCTAACAGACTAGCCACATCCTCTAACACAGACTAGCTACATCCTCTTACACATCAACATCCTTTTACACAGACTAGCTACATCCTCTTACACAGACTAGCTACATCCTCTTACACATACAACATCCTTTTACACAGACTAGCTACATCCTCTAACACAGACTAGCTACATCCTCTTACATCCTTACACAGACTAGCTACATCCTCTTCCACAGACTAGCTACATCCTCTAACACAGACTAGCCACATCCTCTTACACAGACTAGCTACATCCTCTAACACAGACAGACATCCTCTAACACATACATCCTTTACACAGACTAGCTACATCCTCTTACACAGACTAGCTACATCCTCTTACACATACAACATCCTTACACAGAATAGCTACATCCTCTTACACAGACTAGCTATATCCTCTTACACAGACTAGCCACATCCTCTTCCACAGACTAGCTACATCCTCTTACACAGACTAGCTACATCCTCTAACACAGACTAGCTACATCCTCTAACACAGACTAGCTACATCCTCTAACACAGACTAGCTACATCCTCTTACACAGACTAGCTACATCCTTGAACACAGACTAGCCACATCCTCTTCCACAGACTAGCTACATCCTCTTACACATACTAGTTACATCCTCTAAAACGTACGACATCCTCTTCCACAGAATAGCTACATACTATTCCACAGATTAGCCACATCCTCTACCACAGACTAGCTACATCCTCTAACAGACTAGCCATATCCTCTAACACAGACTAGCTACATCCTCTAACAGACTAGCCATATCCTCTAACACAGACTAGCTACATCCTCTTACACAGACTAGCTACATCGTCTTACACATACAACATCCTTTTACACAGACTAGCTACATCCTCTTACACAGACTAGCTACATCCTCTTACACATACAACATCCTTTTACACAGACTAGCTACATCCTCTAACACAGACTAGCTACATCCTCTTACACAGACTAGCCACATCCTCTTCCACAGACTAGCTACATCCTCTAACACAGACTAGCCACATCCTCTTCCACAGACTAGCTACATCCTCTAACACAGACAGGCTACATCCTCTAACACATACAACATCCTTTACACAGACTAACACAGCTACATCCTCTTACACAGACTAGCTACATCCTCTTACACATACATCCTCTTACACATACAACATCCTTTTACACAGAATAGCTACATCCTCTTACACAGACTAGCTATATCCTCTTACACAGACTAGCTACATCCTCTTCCACAGACTAGCTACATCCTCTTACACAGACTAGCCACATCCTCTTCCACAGACTAGCTACATCCTCTAACACAGACGCTACATCCTCTACACAGACTACATCCTCTAACACAGACTAGCTACATCCTCTTACACAGACTACATCCTCTAACACAGAGCTACATCCTCTTACACAGCTACACTAGCTACATCCTCTTACACAGACTAGCTACATCCTCTTCCAGACTACATCCTCTTACACAGACTAGCTACATCCTCTTAGCCACACACAGACTAGCTACATCCTCTAACACAGACTAGCTACATCCTCTTACACAGACTAGCTACATCCTTTACACAGACTAGCCACATCCTCTTCCACAGACTAGCTACATCCTCTTACACATACTAGTTACATCCTCTAAAACAGACTACGACATCCTCTTCCACAGAATAGCTACATCCTATTCCACAGATTAGCCACATCCTCTACCACAGACTAGCTACATCCTCTAACAGACTAGCCATATCCTCTAACACAGACTAGCTACATCCTCTTACACAGACTAGCTACATCGTCTTACACATACAACATCCTTTTACACAGACTAGCTACATCCTCTTACACAGACTAGCTATATCCTCTTACACAGACTAGCCACATCCTCTTCCACAGACTAGCCACATCCTCTTCCACAGACTAGCTACATCCTCCTTACACAGACTAGCCACATCCTCTTCCACAGACTACAGCTAACACAGATCCTACATCCTCTAACACAGACTAGCTACATCCTCTTACACAGACTAGCTACATCCTCTAACACAGACTAGCTACATCCTCTAACACAGACTAGCTACATCCTCTAACACAGACTAGCTACATCCTCTAACACAGACTAGCTACATCCTCTTACACAGACTAGCTACATCCCTTGAACACAGACTAGCCACATCCTCTTCCACAGACTAGCTACATCCTCTTACACATACTAGTTACATCCTCTAACACAGACGCCACATCCTCTTCCACAGAATAGCTACATCCTATTCCACAGACTAGCCACATCCTCTACCACAGACTAGCTACATCCTCTAACAGACTAGCCATATCCTCTAACACAGACTAGCTACATCCTCTAACAGACTAGCCACATCCTCTTCCACAGACTAGCTACATCCTCTAACACAGACTAGCTACATCCTCTTACACATACAACATCCTTTTACACAGACTAGCTACATCCTCTTACACAGACTAGCTACATCCTCTTACACATACAACATCCTTTTACACAGACTAGCTACATCCTCTTACACAGACTAGCTACATCCTCTTACACAGACTAGCCACATCCTCTTCCACAGACTAGCTACATCCTCTAACACAGGCGAGCCACATCCTCTTCCACAGACTAGCTACATCCTCTAACACAGAGGCTACATCCTCTAACACATCAACATCCTTTTACACAGACTAGCTACATCCTCTTACACAGACTAGCTACATCCTCTAACACAGACTAGCTACATCCTCTTACACAGACTAGCTACATCTCTTGAACACAGACTAGCCACATCCTCTTCCACAGACTAGCTACATCCTCTTACACATACTAGTTACATCCTCTAAACAGACGCTACATCCTCTACGACATCCTCTTCCACAGAATAGCTACATCCTCTTCCACAGATTAGCCACATCCTCTACCACAGACTAGCTACATCCTCTAACAGACTAGCCATATCCTCTAACACAGACTAGCTACATCCTCTACACAGACTAGCCACATCCTCTAACACAGACTAGCTACATCCTCTTACACAGACAACATCCTTTTACACAGACTAGCTACATCCTCTTACACAGACTACCTACATCCTCTTACACATACAACATCCTATTCCACAGACTAGCTACATCCTCTAACACAGACTAGCTACATCCTCTTACACAGACTAGCCACATCCTCTTCCACAGACTAGCTACATCCTCTAACACAGACTAGCCACATCCTCTCTTCCACAGACTAGCTACATCCTCTAACACAGACAGCTACATCCTCTACACACATACAACATCCTCTTACACAGACTAGCTACATCCTCTTACACAGACTAGCTACATCCTCTTACACATACAGACATCCTACATCCTTACACAGACTAGCTACATCCTCTTACACAGACTAGCTACATCCTCTTACACAGACTAGCCACATCCTCTTCCACAGACTAGCTACATCCTCTTACACAGACTAGCTACATCCTCTAACACAGACTAGCTACATCCTCTAACACAGACTAGCTACATCCTCTAACACAGACTAGCTACATCCTCTTACACAGACTAGCTACATCCTCTTGAACACAGACTAGCCACATCCTCTTCCACAGACTAGCTACATCCTCTTACACATACTAGTTACATCCTCTAAAACGTACGACATCCTCTTCCACAGAATAGCTACATCCTATTCCACAGATTAGCCACATCCTCTTACACAGACTAGCTACATCCTCTAACAGACTAGCCATATCCTCTAACACAGACTAGCTACATCCTCTAACAGACTAGCCATATCCTCTAACACAGACTAGCTACATCCTCTTACACAGACTAGCTACATC
>NW_027013912.1:0-14836 GCF_036934945.1 Oncorhynchus masou masou | reverse complement strand
CTTCAGTGTTTTCTATCCAAATATACTAATATGCATATATTTTAATCTGGGATGAGTAGCAGGCAGTTGAATTTGGTTATACTCACAGACATGATTCAAACAGTTTTAGAAACTTCAGTGTTTTCTATCCAAATATACTAATAATATGCATATATTTTAATCTGGGGATGAGTAGCAGGCAGTTGAATTTGGGCATGCTTTTCATCCAAAATTCCAAATGCTGCCCCCTACCCTAGAGAAGTTTTAAGTCTGATAAGTATCTGTACATAAAAGATTATCTGAATATACTTGTGGAATATAAAAATACTTGCTTGATATATGTTTTCCAGTTTCTTGAAATACTTATTGCAACTTATTTCTATGTGAAAACTGAAATGGACTATTCATTTCTATGGGGAAACTGAAATGGACTATTCATTTCTATGGGGAAACTGAAATGGTCTAGTCATTCCTTTTCAGTAGAAACGTATATCCAAAGCAACTTACAGTAAGTAGTGAGTGCATACATTTTCTTCATACTGGTCACCCTTTGGAATTGAACCCACAGCCCTAGTATTGCAAGCACCGTGCTCTACCAACTGAGCCACATCATCACATCGCATAATCACAAACCACTTGATGTCTCGATGTACTGAATTATCATATTGTGCATTGTTTTTCTTCATGGTGATTGAAATTATACAGGCACAAACCTAGATGACCAGCCTATGTAAAATAGAGTATGCGATGACCAACTAGCAAATGTCTTTACTCACATTTTCAACCTCTCCCGGTCTGAGTCTGTAATACTAACATGTTTCGAGCAGACCACCTTAGTCCCTGTGCCCAAGAACACTAAGGTAACCTGCCTAAATGCCTACCGACCCGTAGCACTCATGTCTGTAGCCATGAAATGATTTGAAAGGCTGGTCATGGCTCACATCAACGCCATTATCCCAGAAACCCTAGACCCACTACAATTTGCATACCAACAGATCCACAGATGATGCAATGTCTATTGCACTCACACTGCCCTTTCACCTGGACAAAAGGAACACCTATGTGAGAATACTATTCATTGACTACAGCTCAGCGTTCAACAACATAGTGCCCTCAAAGCTCATCACTAAGCTATTGACCCTGGGACTTATCCTCCCTCTGCAACTGGATGTTATGAACTTGAGTGAAGACCCAAAAGCGGTTTTAACAGAAAACAGAGTTCTTTAATGAAAATACAGGAATGGCATAAATCCTTTTCCAACGTTGTCAGCGGAACAAAAAGAACGTTAGTATAGTGCAGGATGCTCCTGCCAGGCAGACTCCGACAGGACAGGACAAGGTGGAAGCAACGAGGCGACAGCTTGCTTCTGGCATCAAAAAACACAAACAAGAATCAGACACTGAAAGTAGCAGGAACAGAGAGAGAAATAGAGACCTAATCAGAGGGGGAAGAGAGAACAGGTGGGGAAGAGTGAAAGAGCTAGTTAGGGCAGATGTAGAACAGCTGAGGAATGAGAGACAGAGAAGGTAACCTAAAAAGACCAGCAGAGAGAGAGAAAAGAGAAAGGACAGGAACAGACATAACAAGACATGACAGTACCCCCCCCCACTCACCGAGCGCCTCCTGGCGCACTCGAGGAGGAAACCTGGCGGCAACGGAGGAAATCATCGATCAGCGAACGGTCCAGCACGTCCCGAGAGGGAACCCAACTCCTCTCCTCCAGGACCGTACCCCTCCCAATCAACTAGGTACTGATGACCACGGCCCGAGGGGCGCATGTCCAAAATCTTACGAACCCTGTAGATGGGTGCGCCCTCGACAAGGATGGGGGGAGGGACGGCCCGGGCGCGAAGAACGGGCTTAACACAGGAGACATGGAAGACCGGGTGAACGCGACGAAGATAGCGTGGGAGAAGAAGTCGCACTGCGACAGGATTAATGACCTGGGAAATACGGACGGACCAATGAACGGGGCCAACTTCTGAGAAGCTGTCTTAAGGGGAAGGTTCTGAGTGGAGAGCCATACTCTCTGACCGCAACAATATCTAGGACTCTTGGTCCTACGCATATTAGCGGCCCTCACAGTCTGCGCCCTATTACGGCAAAGTGCCGACCTGACCCCCTTCCAGGTGCGCAACGCTGGACAAAAGCCTGAGCGGAGGGGACGCAGGACTCGGCGAGCTGAGATGAGAACAGCGGAGGCTGGTACCCGAGGCTACACTGAAAAGGGGATAGACCGGTAGCAGACGAGGGGAGGCGAGTTGTGGCGATACTCTGCCCAGGGGAGCTGTTCTGACCAAGACGCAGGGTTACGAAAAGAAAGACTGCGTAAATGCGACCAACAGTCTGATTGGCCCGTTCGGCTTGGCCGTTAGACTGGGGATGAAAGCCGGACGAGAGACTGGACGGAAGCCCCAATCAAACGGCAAAACTCCCTCAAAATTGAGACGTGAACTGCGGACCTCTGTCGGAAACGACGTCAGACGGAAGGCCATGAATTCGGAAAACATTCTCGATAATGATCTGAGCCGTCTCCTTAGCAGAAGGAGCTTATCGAGAGGAATGAAATGAGCCGCCTTAGAATCTATCGACAACCGTAAGAATAACTGTCTTCCCCGCTGATGAAGGCAGTCTGGTGATAAAATCTAAAGCGATGTGAGACCACGGTCGAGAGGAATGGGAAGCGGTCTGAGACGGCCGGCAGGAGGAGAGTTCCCAGATTTAGTCTGCGCGCAGACCGAACAAGCGGCGACAAATCGACGCGCGTCACGTTCCCGAGTGGGCCACCAGAAACGCTGGCGAATGGAAGCGAGCGTACCCGAACGCGGGGTGGCCGGCTAACTTGGCAGAGTGGGCCCACTGAAGAACGGCCGGACGAGTAGGAGGCGGGAAGCGAACAGAAGGTTCTAGGACAAGCTGTGGCCGACGGAGTGTGAGCGAGTGCTTGCTTTACCTGCCTCTCAATTCCCCAGACAGTCAACCCGACAACACGCCCCTCAGGGAGAATCCCATCGGGGTCGGTGGAGACCTCAGAAGAACTGAAGAACGAGATAAAGCATCAGGTTTGGTGTTTTTTTGAGCCCGGACGATAAGAAATAACAAACTCAAACGAGCGAAAAACAGAGCCCAAGAGCCTGACGCGCATTAAGTCGTTTGGCTGAACGGATGTACTCAAGGTTCCTATGGTCAGTCCAAACGACAAAAGGAACGTCGCCCCCTCCAACCACTGTCGCCATTCGCCTAGGGCTAAGCGGATGGCGAGCAGTTCGCGATTACCAACATCATAGTTACGTTCTGACGGCGATAGCGATGAGAGAAAAACGCGCAAGGATGGACCTTGCCGTCAGAGAGAGCGCTGAAAGAATGGCTCCCACGCCCACCTCTGACGCGTCAACCTCAACAACAAACTGTCTAGAGATGTCAGGTGTAACAAGAATAGTGCGGATGTAAAACGATTCTTAAGAAGATCAAAAGCTCCTGGGCGGAAACGGACCACTTAAAGCACGTCTTAACAGAAGTAAGGGCTGTGAGAGGAGCTGCCACCTGACCGAAATTACGGATGAAACGACGGTAGAAATTGGCGAAGCCCAGAAAGCGCTGCAGCTCGCGCGTGACTTAGGAACGGGCCAATCAATGACAGCCTGGACCTTAGCGGGATCCATCTTAATGCCCTCAGCGGAAATAACGGAACCGAGAAAAGGGACAGGCGGCATGAAAAGTGCACTTCTCAGCCTTCACATAAAGACAGTTCTCCAAAGGGGCGCTGGAGGACGCGTCGCACGTGCTGAACATGAATCGAGAGAGACGGTGAAAAAATCAGGATATCGTCCATGCAAACGAAAACAAAAATGTTCAGCATGTCTCTCAGGACGTCGTTAACTAGTGCCTGAAAGACAGCTGGAGCGTTAACGAGGCCGAAAGGAAGAACCCGGTATTCAAAGTGCCCTAACGGAGTGTTAAACGCCGTCTTCCCTCATCCCCCTCCCTGATGCGCACGAGATGGTAGGCGTTACGAAGGTCAATTTGGTGAAAAACCTGGCTCCCTGCAGGATCTCGAAGGCTGAAGACATAAGAGGAAGCGGATAACGATTCTTAACAGTTATGTCATTCAGCCCTCGATAATCACGCATGGGCGCAGGGACCCGTCCTTCTTCTGAACAAAAAAAAACCCCGCTCCGGCGGGGGAGGAGGAGGAGACTATGGTACCGGCGTCGAGCGAACCGACAAATAATCTCGAGAGCCTTACGTTCGGGAGCCGACAGAGTATAATCTACCCCGGGGAGTAGTTCCGGAAGGAGATCAATACTACAGTCATACGACCGGTGTGGAGGGAGAGAAGTGGCCTTGGAACGACTGAACACCGTGCGCAGATCGTGATACTCCTCCGGCACCCCTGTCAAATCGCCAGGCTCCTCCTGTGAAGAAGAGACAGAGGAAACAGGAGGGATAGCAGACATTAAACAGGTTACATGACAAGAAACATTCCAGGATAGGATAGTATTACTAGACCAATTAATAGAAGGGTTATGAGCGCACTAGCCAGGGATGACCCAAAACAACAGGTGTAAAGGTGAACGAAAAATTAAAGAAATGGTTTCCTATGATTACCAGAGACAGTGAGGGTTAAAAGGCAGCGTCTCACGCTGAATCTTGGGGAGAGAACTACCATCTAAAGCGAACAAGGCCCTGGGCTCCCTAACTGTCTGAGAGGAATGTCATGTCCCGAGCCCAGGTCTCGTCCATAAAACAGCCCTCCGCCCCAGAGTCTATCAAGGCACTGCAGGAAGCAGATGAACCGGGCCAGCGGAGATGGACCGGAAAGGTAGTGCGTGATCCAGAAGGAGAGGCCTGAGTAGTTGCGCTCACCAGTAGCCCTCCTCTTACTGATGAGCTCTGGCTTTTACTGGACATGAGGTGACAAATGACCAGCGGAGCCGCAGTAGAGACAGAGGCGATTGGTGATTCTCCGTTCCCTCTCCTTGGCCGAGATGCGAATACCCCCAGCTGCATAGGCTCAGCATCCGAGCCGGCGGAGGAGGGTGGCAGTGATGCGGCAGGTGGCAGTGATGTGGAGAGGGAGCAACGGAGAACGTGAGCTCCTTTCCACGAGCTCGGCGACGAAGATCAAACCGTCGCTCTATGCGAATAGCGAGAGCTATTAAGGAGTCCAGACTGGAAGGAACCTCCCGGGAGAGGATCTCATCCTTAACCTCAGCGTGGAGACCCTCCAGAAAACAGCGAGCAAAGCCGGCTCGTTCCAGTCACTAGAGGCAGCGAGAGTGCGAAACTCAATAGAATAATCCGTTATGGATCTATTCCCCTGACATAGGAAGACAGGGCCCTGGAAGCCTCCTCGCCAAAAACAGAACGGTCAAAAACCCGTATCATCTCCTCCTTAAAGTCCTGATACTGGTTAATACACTCAGCCCTCGCCTCCCAGACTGCCGTGCCCCACTCACGCGCCCGTCCGGTAAGGAGAGAAATGCCGTAGGCGTGCGGGCTGCGCTCCTGGAGTAAGTGTTGGGCTGGAGAGAGAACACCACATCACACTGAGTGAGGAATGAGCGGCACTCAGTGGGCTCCCCAAGTAACACGGCGGGTTGTTGATCCTGGGCTCCGGAGACTCGGAAACCCTGGAAGTGGGCGGTGGATCGAGGTGGAGTTGGTGAACCCGTCTTGTGAGGTCGGAGACTTGGACGGCCAGGGTCTCAACGGCATGTTGAGCAGCAGACAATTCCTCCTCGTGTCTGCCAACGCATCGCTCCCTGGATCTCGACGGCGGAGTGAAAGGGTCCGGAGCCGCTGGGTCCATTCTTGGTCTGATTCTTCTGTTATGAACTTGGTGAAGACCCAAAAGCGGTTTTAACAGAAAACAGAGTTCTTTAATGAAAATACAGGAATGGCATAAATCCTCTTCCAACGTTGTCAGCGGAACAAAAGAACGTTAGTATAGTGCAGGATGCTCCTGCCAGGCAGACTCGACAGGACAGGACAAGGTGGAAGCAAACGAGACGACAGCTTGCTTCTGGCATCAAAAACACAAACAAGAATCAGACACTGAAAGTAGCAGGAACAGAGAGAGAAATAGAGACCTAATCAGAGGGGGAAGAGAGAACAGGTGGGGAAGAGTGAAAGAGCTAGTTAGGGCAGATGTAGAACAGCTGAGGAATGAGAGACAGAGAAGGTAACCTAAAAAGACCAGCAGAGAGAGAGAATGAAGAGAAAGGACAGGAACAGACATAACAAGACATGACACTGGATCCTGGACTTCCTGACGGGCCGCCCCCAGGTGGAGAGGGTAGGTAACAACACATCTGCCACGCTGATCCTCAACACAGGGGTCCCTCAGGGGTGAGTACTCAGTACCCTCCTGTACTCCCTGCTCACTCATGACTGCATGGCCAGACACGACTCCAAAAACACCATTAAGTACGATGATGACACAACAGTGGTAGGCCTGATCAACCAAAAACCACGAGACAGCCTATAGGGAGGAGGTCAGAGACCTGACCGTGTGGTTCCAGGACAACAACCTCTCCCTCAACATGATCAAGACAAAGGAGATGATTGTGGACTACAAGAAAAGGAGGACCGAGCACGCCCCCATTCACATCGACGGGGCTGTAGTGGAGCAGGTTGAGTGCTACTAGTTCCTTGGTTTTCACATCACCAACCAACTACATGGTCCAAGCACACCAAGGCAGTCGTGAAGAGGGCACGACAAAACCTATTCCCCCTCAGGAGACTGAAAATATTTGGCATGGGTCCTCAGATCCTCAAAAGGTTCTACAGCTGCACCATCGAGAGCATCCTGACTGGTTGCATCACTGCTTGGTATGGCAACTGCCTGGTATGGCATGTCAGAGGAAGACCCTAACAATTGTCAGACTCCAGCCACACTAGGCATAGACAGTTCTCTCTGCTACAGCATGGCAAGCGGTACCGGAGTGCCAAGTTTAGGTCCAAGAGGCTTCTAAGCAGCTTCTACCCCCAAGCCATAAGACTCCTGAACATCTAATCAAATGGCTACCCAGACAATTTGCATTGCCCCCCCCCTCCCCTGCTGCTGCTCTCTGTTTATTATCTATGTATAGTCACTTTAATAACTCTACCTTCGTGTACATATTACCTCCATTACATCGACTAACTGGTTCCCCTGTGCATAACCTTCTATTGGTATTTTACTGCTGCTCTTTAATTATTTTCTTTTTTGGCTTGTAAGTAAGCATTTCACTGTTAGGTCTACACATGTTGTATTCGGCGCATGTGACAAATAAACATTTATTTGATGTGTCCGTAAGGCACTGAAGTTATACTGTAAAAAAATGTGTCAAAAAATGAACTTTTTGTCCTGAATACAAAGCGTTATGTTTGGGAAAATCCAACACACATCACTTAGTACAAAGCTCTTCATGTTTTCAAACATGCATCATGTTATGGTTATGCTTGTCATTGGCAAAGACTAGGGAGTTAAAAATAATAATTATGGACAGTTAAGTCCATAAGAGGACAGTTAAGCACAGTTAAGGTCCTCTGGAAACTTTGGTTGCGTATGCTTTCCAACAGACACGGGAGACAAATTCACCTTTCAGCAGGACAATAACCTAAAACACAAGGCCAAATATACACTGGAGTTGCTCACCAAGATGACAATAAATGCTCCTGAGTGGCCTAGATGAAGTTTTGACTTAAATCGTCTTGAACAGTTATGGCAAGGCTTAAAGTTGCGCTATGCAGAAATCACTCTGCCATTTCCTGGTTGCTTAAACTCTAATAGTTTGCCTAATTTAAGTTTATGTGAAAACATGTGCTCGTATAGAGAATCATTGTACCATCTAAACCACTGTGAAAAATATTTTCATAACCAATTTTTTTTTTGTTTCAGCTGTTTGAAGCTGGTGTACAAAACCGAAAATTAAAGACGCAAAAACAAACATTAAGAAGGGTAAGCATAGAAATAGCACACATAGAACAGATCTGCCGCTTCTTAGACTTGCTTTAAAGTCGAATGATCGATCTATAACTCTTGTATTTGAATTTGGTCGGTTCGCCCAAAGTTATATATTGGCACTTTAAAAATGATCAACAACCAACTTGATAGAGCTTGGAGAATTGTTTAAAGAATAGTGGACAATTAATTGTACAATCCAGGTGTGCAAAGCTTTATTCAGAAAGACGGTAATCGTTGCCAAATGTGATTTTAATATGCATTGACTCAGGGAGTTGAATACTTCTCTAATCAAGATTGTTTTATTTTCCATTTATAATAAAACTAAATTATTTGCATTTTTCTTTCAATTTGACATTAAAGTTTTGTGTAGCTTGTTGACAAAAAATGACAATTAATACATTTTAATCCCACTTTCTAACACAACAAAGTGTAAAAAAAAGTCAATGCTTTCTGAAAGCACTGATGATAATGATTTTGACAGCTGATAGTAACAATAGAAGTGAGAATTATACTCACATACAATTAGGCACATGGGAACACTTGTTTATAACTAGGCCTCTAAAATGCTTACAAATGTTTATAAATGATAATAAAGGGTCACTATTAGCTGAACATGATGAGATACTCTGGTTTGGTCATCATGTCTGCTAGTTGTTCACTAGACTGTCATAGCAGTCAGTGGGGTCTGTGGTGGGCGGAGGGTAAACTTTATGGTGGAGTAACCCAGGGTATAGCGCCTGGATATCTCAGGACACGTGCCACGTACATACAACTGTGGCCAGCACCATCAGTAGGGGTATGTGGGATTGGCTGAATAGCTTGCATTCACAGACAAATACACACCCAGTCCATATGTTGCTGCTAAACAAAGCAAGAAAAAGTGTTGAGCCAGAGTCTGTTAATAAATTAATAAAGGTCAATATAAAATGTAAACCTTGTGCTATAAATTATTTAAAAAAACAGACATTACTCTGTTCATCACCATAACCAACACACTGCTCATGTCATTGTAAAAAATAATGTATTGTAATAGCAATACCACTAATTAGCGAGTCTCCTGTTGAATTAATTCCTTTCATTGGCATCACAGGTGGTTGCTGCTGTCCCGTGGTAGTTTCTTTTCTCCATCTCACCTGGTCATCTCTTGGCCCGGAGTTCACTCAATGCGTATGCCTGCCACAGAAATACATTTTGCACACGCTCGATCTGACAAAGAGACAATGTTTCCAGACCAGATCAACACCTTAAATGAATACTTCAGGATATTGGCAATGAAGCCCTTTATTTACATCCCCAGAGTCAGATTAACTTGTGGATACCATTCTTATGTCTTCTGCATGCAGTTTGAAGGAAGTTGCTAACTAGCGTTAGCGCAATTGCTAGCTAGTTAGCTCAATGACTGGAAGTCTATGGTAAATGCTAGTATGCTAGGAGATACCATAGACTTCCAGTCATTGTGCTAACACTACTTAACACTGGCTCATGAAACTACCTCCAACTTTCTTCATACTGGGTGCAGAGACATACAAATGGTATCCATGAGTTCATCTGGCGATGAGGAAACAAATAAAGGGCTTCATTGCATAAATCAATATCCCTTTAAACACAACAGTATAAAAGTAAACTATTAGTATCTTCTATCTTAATTTACTATCTTCTATCTACTGAATTGGTATCTTCTATCTTCATTTATAGTATCTAATATACACCCAGCAAGCAGCTGTTTGTGTGTGTTGTATGTCAAGTGTTTTTGCTTACATTTTGGATGATGAATTGTTGTGCTGCTGTGAACTTTGGAATCCCTGTGTAACTCTCTGGTACTCTGGTTAGTTAGGCAAGAGCTTTGCAGTTTCTTCAGCTTTTCACCAACAGTCATATCATCCCAGTACAATGGCAATTCTAATAACACATCAGACACAGGAGTACTTAATCACACCCTGACCATAGTTTGCTTTGTATGTTTCTATGTTTTGTTTGGTCAGGGTGTGATCTGAGTGGGCATTCTATATTTGCGTGTCTAGTTTGTCTGTTTCTGTGTTTGGCCTGATATGGTTCTCAATCAGAGGCAGGTGTTAGTCATGTCTCTGATTAGGAACCATATTTAGGTAGCCTGTTTGGTGTTGGGGTTTGTGGGTGATTGTTCCTGTCTCTGTGTTTGCACCAGATAGGGCTGGTTTGGTTTTTCACATTTCTTGGTTTTGTTAGTCTATTCATATGGTTCTTTATTGGCATGAACTAACCACGCTGCGTATTGGTCCGCCTCTCCTTCAATGGAAGAACCCGTAACAAATATAAGTAGAGTTTACGGCATGAACAAGACTATAGGTTGATGTTTAAAATTCTAAACAGGTGTTAAAGATTGCAACATGTTTAGATAACCGTCTAGACTAACTTACCAGTCCAAAAATGTGCTAATTGAGTGACTTTCAGTTGACTGACAAAAAATAGAAGTAACTGCTTGATGCACGATCAAATTTAGAACTTGCACCTTCTATATTTTACGATTCTAACTTTCCTTGGTAATTGAGACCTGACTGAGTAAAAACACACAAAAAAACACAATTAAAATAATAATAATAACATTTATTATTACTTTTTGTCAGGGGCTCTAGTGGCTGGAGAATGTAAAATGTAATAAAAATAAGCCTGAATTTTAACAACAATAAAAACATATCAATCCGTACTTGCACTCTCCACTTGCTTCATCTCATACATTACATTTACATTTAAGTCATTTAGCAGACGCTCTTATCCAGAGCGACTTACAAATTGGTGAATTCACCTTCTGACATCCAGTGGAACAGCCACTTTACAATAGTGCATCTAAGTCATTAAGGGGGGGGGTGAGAAGGATTACTTATCCTATCCTAGGTATTCCTTGAAGAGGTGGGGTTTCAGGTGTCTCCGGAAGGTGGTGATTGACTCCGCTGTCCTGGCGTCGTGAGGGAGTTTGTTCCACCATTGGGGGCCAGGAGCAGCGAACAGTTTTGACTGGGCTGAGCGGGAACTGTACTTCCTCAATGGTAGGAGGCGAGCAGGCCAGAGGTGGATGAACGCAGTGCCCTTGCTTGGGTGTAGGGCCTGATCAGAGCCTGGAGGTACTGCGGTGCCGTTCCCCTCACAGCTCCGCAGGCAAGCACCATGGTCTTGTAGCGGATGCGAGCTTCAACTGGAAGCCAGTGGGAGAGCGGAGGAGCGGGGTGACGTGAGAAGAACTTGGGAAGGTTGAACACCAGACGGGCTGCAGCGTTCTGGATGAGTTGTGGGGTTTAATGGCACAGGCAGGGAGCCCAGCCAACAGCGAGTTGCAGTAATCAGACGGGAGATGACAAGTGCCTGGATTAGGACCTGCGCCGCTTCCTGTGTGAGGCAGGGTCGTACTCTGCGGATGTTGTAGAGCATGAACCTACAGGAACGGGCCGCCCATGATGTTGGTTGAGAACGACAGGGTGTTGTCCAGGATCACGCCAAGGTTCTTAGCGCTCTGGGAGGAGGACACAATGGAGTTGTCAACCGTGATGGCGAGTCATGGAGCGGGCAGTCCTTCCCGGGAGGAAGAGCAGCTCCGTCTTGCCGAGGTTCAGCTTGAGGTGGTGATCCGTCATCCACACTGATATGTCTGCCAGACATGCAGAGATGCGTTAGCCACCTGGTCATCAGAAGGGGGAAAGGAGAAGATTAATTGTGTGTCGTCTGCATAGCAATGATAGGAGAGACCATGTGAGGTTATGACAGAGCCAAGTGACTTGGTGTATAGCGAGAATAGGAGAGGGCCTAGAACAGAGCCCTGGGGACACCAGTGGTGAGCGCGTGGCGAGGAGACAGATTCTCGCCACGCCACCTGGTAGGAGCGACCTGTCAGGTAGGACGCAATCCAAGCGTGGGCCCGCGCGGGAGATGCCCAACTCGGAGAGGGTGGAGAGGGAGGATCTGATGGTTCACAGTATCGAAGGCAGCCGATAGGTCTAGAAGGATGAGAGCAGAGGGAGAGAGTTGGCTTTAGCAGTGCGGAGCGCCTCCGTGATGCAGAGAAGAGCAGTCTCAGTTGAATGACTAGTCTTGAAACCTGACTGATTTGGATCAAGAAGGTCATTCTGAGAGATAGAGGGAGAGCTGGCCAAGGACGGCACGTTCAAGAGTTTTGGAGAGAAAAGAAAGAAGGGATACTGGTCTGTAGTTGTTGACATCGGAGGGATCGAGTGTAGGTTTCTTCAGAAGGGTGCAACTCTCGCTCTCTTGAAGACGGAAGGGACGTAGCCAGCGGTCAGGGATGAGTTGATGATGCGAGGTGAGGGTGGGGAGAAGGTCCCCGGGAAATGGTCTGGAGGAGAGAGGAGGGGATAGGGTCGAGCGGGCAGGTTGTTGGGCGGCCGGCCCGTCACAAGAAGCGAGATTTCATCTGGAGAGAGAGGGGAGAAAGAGGTCAGAGCACAGGGTAGGGCAGTGTGAGCAGAACCAGCGGTGTCGTTTGACTTAGCAAACGAGGATCGGATGTCGTCGACCTTCTTTTCAAAATGGTTGGACGAAGTCATCTGCAGAGAGGGAGGAGGGGGGGGGGGGAGGAGGATTCAGAAGGGAGGAGAAGGTGGCAAAGAGCTTCCTAGGGTTAGAGGCAGATGCTTGGAATTTAGAGTGGTAGAAAGTGGCTTTAGCAGCAGAGACAGAGGAGGAAAATGTAGAGAGGAGGGAGTGAAAGGATGCCAGGTCCGCAGGGAGGCGAGTTTTCCTCCATTTCCGCTCGGCTGCCCGGAGCTCTGTTCTGTGAGCTCGCAATGAGTCATCGAGCCACGGAGCGGGAGGGAGGACCGAGCCGGCCTGGAGGATAGGGGACATAGAGAGTCAAAGGATGCAGAAAGGGAAGAGAGGAGGGTTGAGGAGGCAGAGTCAGGAGAAAGGTTGGAGAAGGTATGAGCAGAGGGAAGAGATGAAAGGATGGAAGAGGAAAGAGTAGCGGGGGAGAGAGAGCGAAGGTTGGGGACGGCGCGATACCATCCGAGTAAGGGCAGTGTGGGAAGTGTTGGATGAGAGCGAGAGGGAAAAGGATACAAGGTAGTGGTCGGAGACTTGGAGGGGGAGTTGCAGTGAGGTTAGTGGAAGAACAGCATCTAGTAAAGATGAGGTCGGGCGTATTGCTGCCTTGTGAGTAGGGGGGGGAAGGTGAGAGGGTGAGGTCAAAAGAGGAGAGGAGTGGAAAGAAGGAGGCAGAGAGGAATGAGTCAAAGGTAGACGTGGGGAGGTTAAAGTCGCCCAGGACTGTGAGAGGTGAGCCGTCCTCAGGAAAGGAGCTTATCAAGGCATCAAGCTCATTGATGAACTCTCCGAGGGAACCTGGAGGGCGATAAATGATAAGAATGTTAAGCTTTGAAAGGGCTGGTAACTGTGACAGCATGGAATTCAAAGGAGCGATAGATAGATGGGTAAGGGGAGGGAGAGAGAATGACCACTTGGGAGAGATGAGGGATCCCGGTGCCACCACCCCGCTGACCAGAAGCTCTCAGGGTGTGCGAGAACACGTGGCGGACGAAGAGAGAGCAGTAGGAGTAGCAGTGTTATCTGTGGTGATCCATGTTTCCGTCAGTGCCAGGAAGTCGAGGACTGGAGGCATAGGCTGAGATGAACTCTGCCTTGTTGGCCGCAGATCGGCAGTTCCAGAGGCTACCGGAGGACCAGGAACTCCACGTGGGTCGGCGCGCTGGGACCACCAGATTAGGGTGGCCGCGGCCACGCGGTGGAGCGTTTTGTATGGTCTGTGCAGAGAGGAGAGAACAGGGATAGATAGACACATAGTTAACAGGGTACAGAAGAGGCTACGCTAATGCAAAGGAGATTGGAATGACAAGTGGACACACGTCTCGAATGTTCAGAAAGTTAAGCTTACGTAGCAAGAATCTTATTGACTAAAATGATTGAAATGAAACAGTACTGCTGGAGTAGGCTAGCTGGTAGTGGCTGCGATGTTGACACTACACTAATCAAGTCGTTCCGTCGAGTGTAATAGTTTCTACAGTGCTGTTATTCGGGGGCTGGCTGGCTAGCTAAAGGGTTGATTGCGTTCCGTTACTTAAAACGACAATAGCTGGCTATTAACCTAGAAAATCGCTCTAGGCTACACAATTGTCTTAGATACAAGACGGCTATGTAGCTAGCTAGCTACGATCAAACAAAACAAACCGCGTTGTACTGTAATAGTTACAACAGTGCTATATTCGGGGGCTAGCTGGCTAGCTACGTTAGAAAGAACGACAATAGCTGGCCAGCTAACCTAGAAAATCGCTCTAGACTACACAATTGTCTTAGATACAAAGACGGGGCTATGTAGCTGGCTAGCTACGATCAAACAAATCAAACCGTTGTACTGTAATGAAGTGAAATGAAAATGTGATACTACCTGTGGAACGACGCGGAATGTTGACCGGTAGTTGGAGTTCAATTCGTAGAGGTTGGCTAGCTGTTGGCTAGCTAGCTAGCAGCATTTACGTTAAGGACGACAAATAGCTGGCTAGCTAACCTCGTAAATTAAGATAATCACTCTAAGTCTACACACTCTAAACTGCACAATTATCTTGGATACGAAGACACAACTATGTAGCTAGCTGACACTACGCTAATCGAGATCGTTCAGTTGAGTGTAATAGTTTCTACAGTGCTAGTGGACAGTGGATGTTAGCTAGCTGCTTAGCTGCTTAGCTAGCTGCTTAACTGCTGGGCAGATACGTTAGACGACGAAATACGATAATTATGCAATTGTCGTTGATACAAAGACGGCTATGTAGCTGGCTAAGAAGAAATTGCTAAGATTAGACAAATCAACCGTTGTACTATAACGAAATGTAATGAAAAGTTATAAAAAGTTATACTACTCATGGACCGAAGTGTAGATGCGGCGCTCGCTCCAACCGGAACCG
>NW_027013911.1:0-14836 GCF_036934945.1 Oncorhynchus masou masou | reverse complement strand
CATAAATAGTCCATGGTGGCGAAGTAATTACAATATGGCAATTAAACACTGTAATGGTAGATGTGCAAAAGATGGATGGTGCAAAAGGAGCAAAATAAATAAATACAGTATGCGAATGAGGTAGACAGATGGGTTATGAACAGGTGCAGTAATCTGTGAGCTGCTCTGACAGCTGGTTCTTAAAGCTAGTGAGGGAGATGGGAATCTCCAGCTTCAGTGATTTTTGCAGTTCGTTCCAGTTAGTGGCAGCAGAGAACTGGAAGAAAAGGCGACCAAAGGGGGAATTGGCTTTGGGGGTGACCAGTGAGATATACCTGCTGGAGCGTGTGCTACGAGTGGGTGCTGCTATGGTAACCAGCGAGCTGATATAGGGCGGGGGCTTAGGGATAACCTGCAGCCAGTGGGTTTGGCGACGAGTATGAAGCGAGGGCCAGCCAACGAGCGTACAGGTCGCAGTGGTGGGTAGTATATGGGGCTTTGGTGACAAAGCGGATGGCACTGTGATAGACTACATCCAGTTTTCTGAGTAGAGTGTTGGAGGCTATTTTATAGATGACATCGCCAAAGTCAAGGATCGGTAGGATGGTCAGTTTTACGAGGGTATGTTTGGCAGCATGAGTGAAGGAAGCTGTGTTGTGCAATAGGAAGCTGATTCTAGATTTCATTTTTGATTGGAGATGCTTAATGTGAGTCTGGAAGGAGAGCTAACACTCTAGCCAGACACCTAGGTATTTGTAGTTGTCCATGTATTCTAAGTCAGAGCCGTCCAGAGTAGTGATGCAGGATGGGCGGACAGGTGCGGGCAATGATCGGTTGAATAGCATGCATTTAGTTTTATTTGCGTTTAAGGGTAGTTGGAGGCCACGGAAGAGGAGAGTTGTATGGCATTGAAGCTCGTCTGGAGGTTAGTTATCACAGTGTCCAAAGAAGGGCCAGAAGTATACAGAATGGTGTCGTCTGCGTAGAGGTGGATTAGAGAATCACCAGCAGCAAGAGCAACATCATCGACGTATGCAGAGAAGAGAGTCGGCCTGAGAATTGAACCCTGTGGCACCCCCATAGACAGCCAGAGGTCCGGACAATAGGCCCTCCGATTTGACACACTGAGCTCTATCAGAGAAGTAGTTGGTGAACCAGGCGAGGCAATCATTTGAGAAACCAAGGCTGTTGAGTCTGCCAATAAGAATGTGGGGATTGACAGAGTCGAAAGCCTTGGCCAGGTCGATGAATACACCTGCACAGTAATGTCTCTTATCGATGGTGGTTATGATATCATTAAGGACTTTGAGCGTGGTTGAGGTGCACCCATGACCAGCTCTGAAACCAGATTGCATAGCGGAGAAGGTACGATGTGATTCAAAATGGTCAGTAATCTGTTTGTTAACTTGGCTTTTGAAGACGTTAGAGATGCAGGGTAGGATAGATATAAGTCTGTAGCAGTTTGGGTCTAGAGTGTCTCCCCCTTTGAAGAAGGGGATGACCGCGGCAGCTTTCCAATCTTTGGGACATTAGAGATGCAGGGTAGGATAGATATAAGTCTGTAGCAGTTTGGGTCTAGAGTGTCTCCCCCTTTGAAGAAGGGGATGACCGCGGCAGCTTTCCAATCTTTGGGAATCTCAGACGATACAAAAGAGAGGTTGAACAGGCTAGTAATAGCGGTTGCAACAATTTCGGCAGATCATTTAAGAAAGAGAGGGTCCAGATTGCTGTCGAAACCGGAGACCAAGGCTAGTGCTGACAGGGGGGGAGCCAGATTGCTGTAACCCCGGATGAAGCTGCAATAGAAGTTGGCGAACCCCAGGAAACGTTGCAGCTGCAACCTGGACGAAGGCTGGAGCAAATCCACCCCCGCTCTCACCTTCCCGGTATCCATCTGGACACTTCCAGCGGAGATGATGTACCCCAGAAAGGGGATGGTGGAGCGATGGAACTCACACTTCCCTGCCTTAACAAACAGCTGGTTCTCCAGGAGGCACTAAAGAACCTGTCGGACGTGAAGCACATGTTCTTGCACATGTTCTTGGGGGGAGCGGGAGAAGACGATGATGTCATCAATGTAGATGAAGATGAAACGGTTCAACACATCATGGAGAACATCCTTTACCAGAGCCTGGAACACAGCAGGGGTGTTGGTGAGGCCAAATGGCATGACCAAATACTTGTAGTGGCCGCTGGCAGTATTGAAGGCAGTCTTCCACCCATCCCCATCCCATATCCACGCCAGGTGGTAGGCATTCCGTAGATCCAGCTTGGAAAACACGGTGGCCTCCTGGAGCGGCTCGGAGCTCGAGGAGATGAGTGGTAGAGGGTAGCGGTAGCGGTCCCCAGTAGTCGATGCATGGGCACAGGGTCTTATCCTTCTTTTCCACAAAGAAGAACCCTGCGTTGGCGGGAGAGGACTAGGACATATAAATCCTGCAGCAAGCCTTGGTCTCTGGTTTCAACAGCGAGTACAGTCATCCCTGGGGCGGAACGGTGCTAGGGAGAAGGTCATATGGAAGTCATATGGTCGGTGCGACAGAAGTGAAGTGGCCCGGGACTTGTCGAACACCTCCCGAAGGTCCTGCTATTCCCGAAGGTCTGGGGACCTTCCGAGCCCCCAGGAAGAAGTCCCGGGCTCCCCAGGAATAAGTCCCGGGACAGGTTACATTAAATTCAGACACTGGGCATGGCAGAACAGATTCCAGCCCATGATGGCACCAGTAGACCAGTTGATGAGGGCATTGTTTCGCTGGAGATAGGAGAATCCTAATACCACGGGTATCTAAGGAGACTTGATGAAAAATAATTGAATAGTCTTGCTGTAATTCCCCTGACACCCGTAGGTTGATGGGAGTGGTAATATGAGTGACTTGGCCCCAGAGTTAATGAGGACCCGGAGAGATTTAGACTGGTTTCCCCACACCAGAATGGCATGAAAAGGGGTGCGAGCAAGGGAAGCAGGAAAGTTCTCCAAATGGCCCACGCTCCTATCAGTGAGCCTGATCTTTTTAAAGGACAAGAGGACCCAGAATTCTACAGACAACTCTTCATGTTGATCCTGTACTGCCGTTCCGCTGACGATAGCCCAGCTCTACCTAGAGCTTCGGTGACTCTCAGGGATAGGCTCGGGTAGCAGTGAATTAGTCATCTTTGGTGACTCTCAGGGAAAGGCCGGGAAGCCTCGGGTTCTCTCGGCAACGGGATCGTCGTGGACTTCTGGAATGACTCCGAATCCCTGGACGTGCGAGCGAAGTCGAATTTCCTCTCCCTCATTCCCTCATCCCCGTAGTCACCCATCGATTCGAACGGTCAAATCGATGAGGGAATCGAGATCTGTAGGTAACTCCTGAGCAGCAAGCTCGCCCTTGACCTCCACCGAGACGCCATGCAGGAAAATATTGAACAGTGCTTCCTGGTTCCAAGCACTCTCCGCTGCCAACGAATGGAAATCCACCGCATAGTCAGCCACACTGCAGGAGTCCTGCCGAAGCTGGATTAGCTTCTGGGCAGCTTCTCTCCCGGAGAACGGGGTGTAAAAACTTCTTCACCTCTCTCACAAACAACTCCAGACTAACGCATATGGCCGGCTGTTGTTCCCATACAGCAGTAGCACAGGTGAGAGCCCTCCTGGACATCACCGTGATGAGACAGGCTATTTTGGAGCGATCCGAGGGGAAGGAGGAGGGCTGAAGCTAAAAAATGAGGGCACACTGAGCTATAAACGCCCGACAGGTGCTCGGCTCTCCATTGAAGGGTTCCTGGGGGGTAGACAGGGCTCCCGAGAAGGTGGAGTGGCCGTTGAGACGGCACTGCTAGTAGCTGGGTTACTGAGGGGCTGTGGGGTTACCACCATGGTAGGCTGCCTTCCAGAAAACCCTCGGAATTGCTCCAGCAAACAGTCATGGCGTTCAGCCAACATTTGGACCCCCTCCATAAGGCCATGAAGCAGTTCCTCGTGCCTTCCGATGGTAGCTCCTTGGGAGGAGATGGCATCGCACAGCTGGCCTGGGTCTGCTGGGTCAGTCATGGCCAGTTCGTCAGGTTTATAGGTAAGACCCAGATGCAGACTATGTCGGAGTAACAATGTTTATTACAGCAACAGGGCAGGCAAATGACAGGTCAAGGCAGGCAGGGGTCGATAACCAGAGTAGTGGGGTACAGGACAGCAGGCAGGCTCGGGTCGGGTCAGGCAAATGTCGGTAATCCAGTGGTGGGGCAAAGGTACAGGACAAGCAGGCTAATACCCTGACTACATCACTCGCATCGGGTGCGCGAGCATTGCAAAAAAAATGTAGAAATCTATGTTATTCAATTATTCTCCCCATGCTGCTCGCGAGCGTCTGCGTTGCCAAGGGCCAAAATAGAAGTCCTTTCTATTTCTGACGAGGATCGCGCTGCAAGTCCTGCCTCTCCCATCTCCTTATTGGTTTATAGAAGCAGGTACCCACGTGCCATCTCCTCATTGGTTATACCCACGTGGGTAATTGAAAGACGAACTGCGTTGCAGGTTGTCGTGGTAATACTATGAAAGTTTAGATGCCAATCACCATATAAGTTCAAATATGAAAAAGCCTGGAAGGAGGAGAGATGACTAGAAACAATTCGGTTGACAGTTTTATGTGTGGATGAATTGTCGGAGTAGAGGACCTTGTGCATTTCAGGTGAAATAACAACTCAATGTTTATATCCCAGGACAAATTAGCTAGCAACAGCAAGCTAGCTAAATAGGACAAATTAGCTAGCAAGTGCAAGCTAACTAGCTAAATTGCCATAAATGTTTCAAACTTTTCGACCTGTCCCCAAATTAATGTAATTTGTTCAGCGTATGTTTTGATATTTTAACCTGCGTGTCATGATCACGTTTGGTGTAGGGGGACAAAATAAATGTATGCACGATGGCACACGATGGCGCACGCGAGCAGCCGGTTTGGGTTCCATGTAAGGGTCAGGGGCAGGCAAAGTGGTCAGGCAGGCAAACTCAGAGACATGACAGGCAAGGGTCAAAACCAGGAGGGCGAGAAAAAGAGAGACTGGGGAAAAGCAGGAGCTGAGATAAAAATGCTGCTTCACTTGTTAAACAAGACAAACTGGCAACAGACAAACAGGAGACAAAGGGTAGTGAAACATGGGTTTAACTCTGGACACATGAAACACGCAAACAGAGAACACAGGTATAAATACACAGTGGATAATGGGGAAGATGGGCGACACCTGGGGGGGGGTGGAGACAATCACAAAGACAGGTGAAACAGATCAGGGTGTGACAATGACGCTGGATTACAGTTTTTCAATTTAAATTATTATGTAAAATTCTTGCAACCAATAGAATGTTAAATGAGGGATACAACCTTCCCAGCTCTGCAGATTTTGCTGCGAAGAGACTGAATCCTTAGATCATTTGTTTTGGTACTATCCATATGTAGCTTGTTTTTGGTCGTAGATACAGGAATGGCTGAAGAATTGCAACATTTATATGGAGCTAACACTGCAAATAACACTGCTGGGTGATTTGAAAAGTTATACTGTAGTCAATCGCTCAATAATATAATAATACTTTTAGCAAATATGTTTATCTTTGATTTACAATGTGTAGAAACTATGAGAATAGAAATATTCAGAACTTTTGTGAAATAACACAGCACATTTGAAAAATATATGGCAAATAGAAATCACAACTGGATGGTGTTCCGAGATAGATGGGAGGGGTTGAGGGAAGCTGGATGGGACTAAAAACAAACAAAATATGAGTATTGTAAAATATACTGTGTCTGTAAAATGTATATAGTTATGTATTTGCTGGAAGTAGAAGCGTAAGTGTTGTCCATTAGTTTACTCCAATTAAGAGAGGGGTGGTAGGGTTAGTGGAAAATAATAAAGGAAAATATATATTTTTTAAATATCTATATATTTTATAGATATACAGTATATTTACAAAATATATATGAGGATTGAAAATTATGCAATGTTAAAGCTAAAACCTAAAAAAAAAAAAAAAAAAAAAAAATAATAAAATATATTACATAATATCATCATAGTAGACAAAGTAATTGTCCAGATTAACTCTTTACATCATATTATTTTGGCAATACACGCATACTTTAATGGTCAATGATAACCAATTAGCTAATGTATGCTGTCCTCATCCATTTCAAAGAATTGCCTCATTTGCAGATGTACAGTATCATCAATAGTGGCAACCACAGCAGGCCGTGAGCCCTTAGTTCTGCCTGGCTGCATGCACATCTGGCCCTGAGGTCATGGATCTCCTATTTGATAACATGAGGATGATGGATGCAATGGGCTCATAGGACTCAAGTGGTTTCTCCCAGAGTTCAGATGCTGTCAGGTTTGAGGCCAGCAGGGCTATGTAAAGAAGATAGGCTTTAATATACATCACTGTTAGATGTTCTCCAGTGGCAGACAGGTCATTGGGAAAAAGCAACGGTCAACACACTTGTCCACTTCTTTGATTTGTTGAAAAATATAGCTATTTTTATTTATTTCATCCTTATCTTACCAAGAAATACCATTGAGGCCAGAATACCTCTTTTTTACATTTTCTTTTTCTTTTTTACATTTTCAGGGTAGTGTAGGGTAATGAAACGTTAGCCTGGTCCCAGATCTGTTTGTGCTATCATGCCAAACATGTGTCTAGAAGTTGAAATGATAGCACAAATAAATCTGGGACCAGGCTAATGGAATGTCAGCCAAATAATGTTGAGTGAATAATGTTTCTGTTTCCTTGGTGTTCACGTAGCTATTAAAACCAATGAGGAGTGATGTCCCTGTAGTTCTACATTCCAATGGGCTTTCGTGATGCTTACAATTTAGTTTAAAATGCATAAGAGACCTCTGCATCTGGTGATAAAGCTGGGTGTGACACAGTGTGTGGATTTATAAACCAGCATTCTTGTTCATTAATGCGTTCTTCTTTTACCCATAATCTGTGTCCAGGAAATGGATGGTTTATTCCCTTCAAAAGATCTGAATTCGCCTGAATTCATTATTCCCTTCAAAAAAGGTCTGAATTCACCATTCCTGGTGAATAAGCAAACCATTAGACTACAGCAGTCATAATGGTTTCAATGTCATGGTCTGTAATGGTCTTTCATTATAAAAGTCCAAAACACACACTGTATAGGGTTTTGCCATGCTATTTTATTGGGTTTTATAAGGGTTGTCACAATATTTGAATCCCTAGTGTCACACCCTGATCTGTTTCACCTGTCCTTGTGCTTGTCTCCACCCCCCTCCAGGTGTTGCCCATCTTCCCCATATATCCCTTGGGTACTTATACCTTTGTTTTCTGTCTGTCTGTGCAAGTTCATTTTGTTCCTCAAACCTACCAGCGGTTTCCCCCTTGCTCCTGCCGTCTATTTTCCTGTTTCTAGTTCTCCCGGTTTTGTCCTTTCTGCCTGACCTGACCCTGTGCCTGCCTGCCGTCCTGTACCTTTGCCTGATGTTCAAATTTATAAAGTTTATTACTTCGACATTGTCTGCACCTGGGCCTTACCTTCAAATGTGATACCTAGACCAATTCTCTTTTAACTTTTTGGACTTGTAGGAAAACTTCATATGAGAATTGCACCACAGCCCTGTATATTGTTGGACTATTTAAAGAGTTGGGTTGAAGCATTAGGTTGCTAAGAGAATGACAAATTGTTTGGTTTTGTCATGCCTTGGTCATTGTATTTTGTGTTTTCGTTATATATTTGGTCAGGCCAGGGTGTGACATGGGTTTATATATTGTATTTTCGTATTGGGGTTTGTAGTATTTGGGATTGCGGCTGAGTAGGGGTGTTGTTTAGGTTTGGCTGCCTGAGGCGGTTCTCAATCAGAGTCAGGTGATTCTCGTTGTCTCTGATTGGGAACCGTATTTAGGTAGCCTGGGTTTCACTTTTTGTATTTCGTGGGTGATTGTTCCTGTCTCTGTGTTAGTGTTCACCAGACAGGCTGTATAGGTTTTTCACGTTCCGTTTGTTGTTTTTGTTATTTCATGTATCGTCATTTGTTCTATTAAAAACATGAGTAACCAACATGCTGCATTTCGGTCCGACTCTCTTTCGACAAACGAAGAACGCCGTTACAGAATCACCCACCACACACGGACCGAGCAGCGTGTTAACAGGCAGCTGGAGCAGCGAAGGGAGGACGTTATGGACAGCAGAGGATTGGAGTATACGACGTGGGAAGAAATAGACAGGTGGGTGGCCGACCCAGAGAGAGTGCCGGAGGCCGCCTGGGATTTGCTGGAGCAGTGCGAAGAGGGCTATAGGAGAATGGAGTCGAAAAGAAAGACACGGCGGCGCAGAGCGAAACCCGAAGATCAGCCCCAAAAATTTCTTGGGGGGGGCTCAGAGGGAGAGTGGCTGAGTCAGGAGACAGACCTGAGCCAACTCTCCCTGTTTATCGTGAGGAGCCAAGGAGGAGACCAGAACCGGTGTTGGAGGTGAGCGAAGCAGAGACTGTGAAGGAGTTAATGGGGAAATTGGAGGAGAGAGTAATGAGGGAGTTGCTAGTTTGGTGCTTTAGGTATAAGATTCGTCCGACGGAGCGTGTCGGGGATTTAATGGCACCTGGGTCAGCGCTCCATACTAGCCCTGAGGTGCGTGTTAGTCGGCTGGTGAAAAATGTGCCAGCCTCACGCACTAGGCCTCCTGTGTACCTACCTAGTCTTGCACGTCCTGTGCCAGTCCTGCTCTCAGGCTCTCCAGTACACCTTCACGGTCCAGTCCATCCTGTGCCACCTTCACACACCAGTCCTCCGATGGTAGCTCCCCGCACCAGGCTTCCTGTGCGTGTCCTCGATCCAGTACCACCAGTTCCAGTACCACGCACCAGGCCTTCAGTGCGCCTCGCCTGTTCAGCGCAGCCAGCGCTTTCTCCCTCTCCTGCGCTGTCGGAGTCTCCCGCCTGTTCAGCGTTTCTAGAGCCTTCCTCCTCTACAGCGCTGCCGGAGCCTCCTGCCTGTTCGGAGCAGCCTGAGCTGCCATTCTGCATGGAGCAGCTAGAGTTGCCAGTCTGCATGGAGCAGCTAGAGCTGCCAGTTTGCATGGAGCATCTAGAGCTGCCAGTCTGCATGGAGCAGCTAGAGCTTCCAGTCTGCATGGAGCAGCTAGAGCTGCCAGTCTGCATGGAGCAGCCAGAGCTGCCAGTCTGCATGGAGCAGCTAGAGCTGCCAGTCTGCATGGAGCAGCCAGAGTTGCTAGTCTGCATGGAGCAGCTAGAGCTGCCAGTCTGCATGGGGCAGCCAGAGCTGTCAGTCTGCTTGGAGCAGCTAGAGCTGCCAGTCTGCATGGAGCAGCTAGAGCTGCCAGTCTGCATGGAGCAGCTAGAGCTGCCAGTCTGCATGGAGCAGCCAGAGCTGTCAGTCTGCATGGAGCAGCTAGAGCTGCCAGTCTGCATGGAGCAGCCAGAGTTGCCAGTCTGCATGGGGCAGCTAGAGCTGCCAGTCTGCATGGGCCAGCCAGAGCTGTCAGTCTGCTTGGAGCAGCCAGAGTTGCCAGTCTGCATGGAGTTGCCAGTCTGCATGGAGTTGCCAGTCTGCATGGAGTTGCCATTCTGCATGGAGTTGCCAGTCTGCAAGGAGCTGCCAGTCTGCAAGGAGCTGCCAGTCGGCAAGGAGCTGCCAAAGCTGTTAGTCTGCATGAAACAGTCAGAGCTGTCAGTCTGCAAGAAGCCGCCAGAGCTGTCAATCTGCATGGAGCAGCCAGAGCCGCCAGTCAGCATGGAGCAGCCAGAGCCGCCAGTCAGCATGGAGCAGCCAGAGCCGCCAGTCAGCATGGAGCAGCCAGAGCCGTCAGTCAGCATGAAGCAGCCAGAGCCGTCAGTCTGCCAGACTCTTCCAGATCTGCCAGTCAGCCAGACTCTTCCAGATCTGCCAGTCAGCCAGACTCTTCCAGATCTGCCAGTCAGCCAGACTCTTCCAGATCTGCCAGTCAGCCAGACTCTTCCAGATCTGCCAGTCAGCCAGACTCTTCCAGATCTGCCAGTCAATCAGACTCTTCCAGATCTGCCAGACAGCCAGACTCTTCCAGATCTGCCAGTCAGCCAGACTCTTCCAGATCTGCCAGTCAGCCAGACTCTTCCAGATCTGCCAGACAGCCAGACACTTCCAGATCTGCCAGTCAGCCAGACTCTTCCAGATCTGCCAGTCAGCCAGACTCTTCCAGATCTGCCAGTCAGCCAGACTCTTCCAGATATGCCAGACAGCCAGACGCTTCCAGATCTGCCAGTCAGCCAGACTCTTCCAGATCTGCCAGTCAGCCAGACTCTTCCAGATCTGCCAGTCAGCCAGACTCTTCCAGATCTGCCAGTCAGCCAGACTCTTCCAGATCTGCTATTCAGCCAGACTCTTCCAGATCTGCCAGTCAACCAGACTCTTCCAGATCTGCTAGTCAACCAGACTCTTCCAGATCCGCCAGTCAGCCAGGATCCGCCAGTCAGCCAGGATCTGCCAGATCTGCTAGTCAGCCAGGATCCACCAGTCGGCCAGGATCTGCCAGTCAGCCAGGATCCGCCAGTCAGCCAGGATCTGCCAGATCTGCTAGTCAGCCAGGATCCGCCAGTCGGCCAGGATCTGCCAGTCAGCCAGGATCCGCCAGTCGGCCAGGATCTGCCAGTCAGCCAGGATCCGCCAGTCAGCCAGGATCCGCCAGTCAGCCAGGATCCACCAGTCAGCCAGGATCTGCCAGATCTGATAGTCAGCCAGGATCCGCCAGTCAGCCAGGATCTGCCGGAACCACCAGCAAGCCAGGATCTGGTAGATCCATCAACCTGCCTGAGCTTCCTCTCACTCCTGAGCTTCCTCTCACTCCCGAGCTTCCTCTCACTCCCGAGCTTCCTCTCACTCCCGAGCTTCCTCTCACTCCCGAGCTTCCTCTCACTCCCGAGCTTTCTCTCACTCCCGAGCTTTCTCTCACTCCCGAGCTTTCTCTCACTCCCGAGCTTTCTCTCAGTCCCGATCTGCCTCAGTCCCGAGCTGTCCTTCAGTCCCGATCTGCTCCTCAGTCCAGTGGGGTTCTGGGTGAGGACTATTCGGCCATGGTCGGCGGCGAGGGTGGATCATCCCAGGACGCGAAGGGGAGGAACTATGACATTTATGGAGTGGGGTCCACGTCCCGAGCCGGAACCGCCACCATGAACAGACGCCCACCCGGACCCACCCTATGGTTTTGAGGTGCGTCCGGGAGTCCGCACCTTAGGGGGGGGGGGGGTTCTGTCACGCCTTGGTCATTGCATTTTGTGTTTTCGTTATATATTTGGTCAGGCCAGGGTGTGACATGGGTTTATATATTGTATTTTCGTATTGGGGTTTGTAGCATTTGGGATTGCGGCTGAGTAGGGGTGTTGTTGTTGTGATTCTCGTTGTCTCTGATTGGGAACCGTATTTAGGTAGCCTGGGTTTCACTTTGTATTTCGTGGGTGATTGTTCCTGTCTCTGTGTTAGTGTTCACCAGACAGGCTGTATAGGTTTTTCACGTTCCGTTTGTTGTTTTTGTTATTTCATGTATCGTCATTTGTTCTATTAAAAACATGAGTATCCAACACGCTGCATTTCGGTCCGACTCTCTTTCGACAAACGAAGAACGCCGTTACAGGTTTTGGATCAGAGGCTATTGTAGCCGGGGATTTTAACAAAGCAAATTTGAGGAAAACGCAACCAACACATTGACTGTAGCACTCGCTCTGAGAAAACAGACCACTGCGACTCAGCTTTTTGAAATGCAAACAAGGCCCTCCCCACCCTCCTTTCGGGAAGTCTGATCATGGCTCCATTTGGCTCCTCCCTTCCTACAGGCTAAACTCAAACAGGAGGTACCTGTGGTAAGAACTTTTCGACGCTGGTCTGACCAATCGGAATCCACGCTTCAAGATCGTCTTGATCACACTGATGGATATGTTCCAGGGAAGACTCTAAGAATAACATTTGACAAATACATGGATAAGGTGATTGAGTTTATTAGGAAGTGTATAGGAGATGTACCTAAACCTAATTCAAAAAATCCAAATAACTTCACAGATCTTCATTGTAAAGGGTTTAAACACTGTTTCCTATGCTTGTTCAATGAACCATAAACAATTAATGAACATGCACCTGTGGAACGGTCGTTAATTAAGACACTAACAGCTTACAGACAGTAGGCGATTAAGGTCACAGATATGAAAACTTCGGACACTAAAGAGGCCTTTCTACTGACTCTGAAAAACACCAGAAGCAAGATGCCCAGGGTCCCTGCTCATCTGCAAGAATGTGCCTTAGGCATGCTGCAAGGAGGCATGAGGACTGCAGATGTGGCCAGGGCAATAAATTGCAATGTCTGTACTGTGAGACGCCTAAGACAGCTCTACAGGGAGACAGGACGGACAGCTGATCGTCCTCGCAGTGGCAGACCACGTGTAACAACACCTGCACAGGATTGGTACATCCGAACATCACACCTACACGACAGGTACAACAACTGCCCGAGTTACACCAGGAATGCACAATCCCTCCATCAGTGCACAGACTGTCCGCAATGGACTGAGAGAGACCGGACTAAGGGCTTGTAGGCCTGTTGTAAGGCAGGTACTCACCAGACATCACTGGCAACAACGTCAGCCTTTGGGCACAAACCACTGTCGCTGGACCAGACAGGACTGGCAAAGTGCTCTTCACTGATGAGTCCCGGTTTTGTCTCACCAGGGGTGATGGTCGAATTCACGTTTATCGTCGAAGGAATGAGCATTACCACGAGTCCTGTACTCTGGAGGGGGATCGATTTGGAGGTGGAGGGTCCGTCATGGTATGGGGTGGTGTGTCACAGCAGGTGGAAAGCTTCAAGTTCCTCGGCATACACATCGCTGACGATCTGAAATGGTCCACCCACACAGTGTGGTGAAGAAAGCGCAACTGCGCTTCTTCAACCTCAGGAGGCTGAAGAAATTTGTCTTGTCACCTAAAACCCTCACAAACGTTTACAGATGCACAATTGAGAGCATCCTGTTGGGCTGTATCGCCGCCTGGTATGGCAACGGCACCTCCCGCAACCGCAGGGCTCTCCAGAGGGTGATGCGGTCTGTCCAACGTATCACCGGGGGCAAACTACCTGCCCTCCAGGACACCTACAGCACCCAATGTCACAGGAAGGCCAAAAAGATCATCAAGGACAACAACAACCCGAGCCACTGCCTGTTCACCCCGCTATCATCCAGAAGGCGAGATCAGTACAGGTGCATCAAAGCTGGGACCGAGAGAAAAACAGCATCTATCTCAAGGCCATCAGACTGTGACATAGCCATCACTAGGCGGCTTCCACCTGGTCCTGTAACCCTGCACCTTAGAGGCTGCTGCCCCATATACATAGACTTAAAATCACTGGCCACTTTTCTACTCTACTGTATTTAGTCTATGCCACTCCGACATTGCTCATCCTAATGTTTATATATTCCTTAATTCCATTATTTTACTTTTAGGTTTGTGAGCTTGATGCTACTTTCCAATACATATTGAGGGTCTTATTCTGGTGACATGATGATCGCTGTACGCACTACCCTTTGTAGCGCCTTGCGGTAGGATGCTGAGCAGTTGCCATACCAGGCGGTGATGCAACCTGTCAGGATGCTCTTAATGGTGCAGCTGTAGAATTTTTTGAGGATCTGGGGACCCATGCCAAATCTTTTCAATCTGCCCTCTTCATGACTTTGTTGGTGATGTGGACACCCATGTACTTGAAACTCTCGACCCACTCCACAACAGCCCCGTCGGTGTGAATGTGGGCATGTTCGGCCCTCTTTTCATGTAGTCCATGATCATCTCCTTTGTCTTGCTCACGTTGAGAGAGAGGTTGTTGTCCTGGCACCAATCTGCCAGGTCTCTGATCTCCTCCCTATAGGCTGTCTCATCGTTGTCGGTGATCAGGCCTACAACCATCGTGTTGTCAGCAAACTTAATGATGGATATGGTATAATATATCCTTAATGATATAATGAAACCTTTTTTGTGACAAAACCATCAGTAGAGTTGAAAATGTGATGTAAACCCATTGAAATATTGTCACGACTTCTACCGAAGTCGTTGCCTCTTCTTGTTCTGGCGGTGCTCGGCGTTCGACGTCACCAGTCTTCTAGCCATCATTGATCCATTTTTCATTTTCCATTGGTTTTGTCTTGTCTTCCCACACACCAGTTTTCAATCCCATTCATTACCTGTTGTGTATATAACCCTCTGTTTCCCCTCATGTCTTTGTCAGAGATTGTTTTATTGTCAGTTTAGTGTGTTTGTTGTATAGGTGCGCGTCGGATCCTTGTACCCATGTTTGTTTGTTATGTACTTTTAGTGTTATGGAGCATACTCCGTGGACTTTATTAAAAGACTCCATTTTACACTCCATTTGACTCTCCCGCCTGACTTCCCTGCCACCTATTACACCTATGCATGTGACAGAATCTCTGACCATATATGAAGTCAGCAGGAGAGGACACTATATACATGGACCTGGAGGAACGCGTTCAAGAACAAGCGAGGAGCTTGACGTTATCAGCTCCGTCATGGATCACACATTGTCATGAAAATGGATCGCTGGGAGAGACAGGGAGTTTCTCCAGTGCCACCACCACCACAACCGGAATCTCCCGTCAACGTTTTTCCTCTCCGGAATCAAATATCCATTTATCTCTACCTACGGGATACAACGGAGATACTGCCGGCTGCCAGGGTTTCCTCCTTAAACTGAACTTGTATCTTGGGCCTCCCCAGTACCATCTGACCGTGAGAAGGGATTACGCCCTCGTCTCATGCCTCATGCGGAAAGCCCTGGAATGGGCCAGCGCTGTGTGTAGTAGGGAGGATGCGGCGCTGGACCATTTTGAGGAG
>NW_027013910.1:0-14841 GCF_036934945.1 Oncorhynchus masou masou | reverse complement strand
AATACCGCTCACCTATTAGACTAGGGTAGTACAATACCCCTCACCTATTAGACTAGGGTAGTACAATACCCCTCACCTATTAGACTAGGGTAGTACAATACCCCTCACCTATTAGACTAGGGTAGTAAAATACCCCTCACCTATTAGACTAGGGTAGTACAATACCCCTCACCTATTAGACTAGGGTAGTACAATACCGCTCACCTATTAGACTAGGGTAGTACAATACCCCTCACCTATTAGACTAGGGTAGTACAATACCCCTCACCTATTAGACTAGGGTAGTACAATACCCCTCACCTATTAGACTAGGGTAGTAAAATGCCCCTCACCTATTAGACTAGGGTAGTACAATACCCCTCACCTATTAGACTAGGGTAGTACAATACCCCTCACCTATTAGACTAGGGTAGTACAATACCCTCACCTATTAGACTAGGGTAGTACAATACCCCTCACCTATTAGACTAGGGTAGTACAATACCCCTCACCTATTAGACTAGGGTAGTACAATACCCCTCACCTATTAGACTAGGGTAGTACAATACCCCTCACCTATTAGACTAGGGTAGTACAATACCCCTCACCTATTAGACTAGGGTAGTACAATACCCCTCACCTATTAGACTAGGGTAGTACAATACCCCTCACCTATTAGACTAGGGTAGTACAATACCCCTCACCTATTAGACTAGGGTAGTACAATACCCCTCACCTATTAGACTAGGGTAGTACAATACCCCTCACCTATTAGACTAGGGTAGTACAATACCCCTCACCTATTAGACTAGGGTAGTACAATACCCCTCACCTATTAGACTAGGGTAGTACAATACCCCTCACCTATTAGACTAGGGTAGTACAATACCCCTCACCTATTAGACTAGGGTAGTACAATACCCCTCACCTATTAGACTAGGGTAGTACAATACCCCTCACCTATTAGACTAGGGTAGTACAATACCCCTCACCTATTAGACTAGGGTAGTACAATACCCCTCACCTATTAGACTAGGGTAGTACAATACCCCTCACCTATTAGACTAGGGTAGTAGAACACCCCTCACCTATTAGACTAGGGTAGTAGAACACCCCTCCTCTGTTAGACGGACTAGGGTAGTAGGACACCTCTCCTCTGTTAGACGGACTAGGGTACTTCATTGAGTACCCCTCCTCTGTTAGACGGACTAGGGTAGTAGGACACCTCTCCTCTGTTAGACGGACTAGGGTAGTAGAACACCTCTCCTCTGTTAGACGGACTAGGGTAGTAGAACACCTCTCCTCTGTTAGACGGACTAGGGTACTTCATTGAGTACCCCTCCCTGTTTGACGGACTAGGGTACTTCATTGAGTACCCCTCCCTGTTAGACGGACTAGGGTACTTCGTACTTCATTGAGTACCCCTCCCCTGTTAGACGGACTAGGGTACTTCATTGAGTACCCGTCCCCTGTTAGACGGACTAGGGTACTTCATTGAGTACCCCTCCCCTGTTAGACGGACTAGGGTACTTCATTGAGTACCCCTCCCCTGTTTGACGGACTAGGGTACTTCATTGAGTACCCCTCCCCTGTTAGACGGACTAGGGTACTTCGTACTTCATTGAGTACCCCTCCTCTGTTAGACGGACTAGTGTAGTAGAATACCCCTCCTCTGTTAGACGGACTAGGGTAGTAGAACACCTCTCCTCTGTTAGACGGACTAGGGTAGTAGAACACATCTCCTCTGTTAGACGGACTAGGGTACTTCATTGAGTACCCCTCCCCTGTTTGACGGACTAGGGTACTTCATTGAGTACCCCTCCCCTGTTAGACGGACTAGGGTACTTCGTACTTCATTGAGTACCCCTCCCCTGTTAGACGGACTAGGGTACTTCATTGAGTACCCGTCCCCTGTTAGACGGACTAGGGTACTTCATTGAGTACCCTCCCCTGTTAGACGGACTAGGGTACTTCATCGAGTACCCTCCCTGTTAGACGGACTAGGTACTTCATCGCAAATTCCTCCCCTGTTTGACGGACTAGGTACTTCATTGAGTACCCTCCTGTTAGACGGATCTAGGTACTTCGATTTCATTGAGTACCCTCCCCTGTTAGACGGACTAGGGTACTTCATTGAGTACCCCTCCCTGTTAGACGGACTAGGGTACTTCATTGAGTACCCCTCCCTGTTTGACGGACTAGGGTACTTCATTGAGTACCCCTCCCTGTTGGACGGACTAAGGTACTTCATTGAGTACCCGTCCTTCTATTGACGTCAGAGAGGCAGTGGCCAGAATCTGCCACAAAAAGACCTCAGCTTTAGAATGATTAATGACTCTTGTGTTTTCCCCTGATATTTGTTTGTTTCGATCGCCACTTTCTCCCGTTTTTACCATTGTTTGTCCTTTCATATAATTGTGTTCCCCTGCCCTCAGCCCTGCTCCTCAGTATTATTGAGAAACAGCTTGTATAGAACCAATATACGTTTCCTGCAATGTGTCAAGACTATACCACTGACAAGACGCAGCCTGCCACCCTGCTCAATATAAGCTTATCAACCTCTGAACAAACCTCTCTTGCTCTCTCTCCATCCTTGTATTTTGTTCTCTCCTTCTCTCCACTCCTCTTACTATGTTCCTTTGTTCTTCCTGCTCTCTCTCCTTTCCTCTTTTTTTGTAGTGCCAGTTTCCCTGGCTAAGGTCACAGTGGTCTGTAACTCATAAGTAGTCCTGAACAGGATATATTGGAGAGTTTATCCTCTGTGTCTGGGACCCTGCAGTCATATCCTGTGTGGGGCTTTACTCATAAACCACCTCACTACTGCTTCTCTATTTGATTAGACTATACACAGGAGCTGGTTTAGACTGGATCTTGGCTGGGACAATGCTACTGAAAAATATCAGATAACAAAATCCCTGCAAATCAGTGGTAGTGGATTTGCCATATAAGGGAAGCTACTATTAGGTCACTACCTGGCCACTGTAGTTTGAAGGGAGGCAGAGGTCAGAGATGAGCTGGAGAGCTCAGGAGAGTTCTTTTCAAGCGCTGAGCCGGGGGGGGAGCAACGACAGCCAATTGTTCGGCCCTCCTTTCTCTCCCCCTCTTCTCCTGTTCTGCGCGGAAGGCAATTTGGCGTGCGGCTGCCATCATATCACCCAGGCCGCCGCCGCTGATCTGTCACAGCTTTCCGTCATTGTCTCACTCCTGTACGTCTCCCAGGCATCCTCAGTCATCCAGCCTTGCTCCTGCTATGTGAACCAGCGCTGCAGCCCACAGGGTACTAGTAGCTTAGTATAGCGCTATACCTCAGTCTCTAGGCTGATAGTAGCAGTGGAGTACAGTTTGCCAAATACCTTGTATCCCCTCCCCAAATCCTGCATTGTTTCTTTTATCCTCTGATGGGTCTTAACTCCTAAAGACCAATGAGTGTTTGTATGGGTAAAGGTCAAACACTGATAATGACCTCATCCTTACTGAGGTCTCTCCTGTGTGTGTGTGTGTGTGTGTGTGTGTCCGTGTGGTCATTGTCCAGTCCTTTCCCTGCCTGTTACTCCAACAATTCTGTGGTATTTATTTGTCTGTCCTGTGGCAGTCATTGTGCCAGGGCATGCCCGCTTCTGCAGGATTAATAATAATAAATACACATTTCCTCCATGGAGAGAATGACTAACACACAATTACCTTCTCAGGAGTGGATTTGGAACGGGCCTTTTACAGTGAGAAAACAGCAGGTTTCCTTGCTTTTGGAACATCTTAGTCCCCTCCCTGAATAATTGTTTTGCTGACACCCCATCAAAAGAAAAGACATAGAATCTACTTATTAGTTAGACAAATAATATGAGTAAAGATATTAGCCCCACATGAAGTCAGAAGATCTTGAAGTCCAGATGAAGTCATTTTTAATATTGAATATCTATCTATGTGTTTATGCTAGAGACTTACCATCTTGTAGTGGCAACATCTCAATCCCCTTTCCGGTGATATGAAGTTTCGTGTTATTCTTCCTTAACACGAGGCTTGTGATTGTACACATGAGAGGATCCAGACAAGACAATCATCACTAAATCATCTGTAAAACCCAAACCATGTGAGCTACAAGCGAATATGTCACAAGCCGGGGAGACTCTCACATTTAGCTCTCGACATCCCCAAACTTTACGGCTGTCGTCTGAACTCTCTGTCGCGGATGTCCTCCTTTCCAAAGAGGTCTTCTCACTAAACCGACTGTCCAGACCGAACCTTTGAGGACATATTAGTTTATAGCTCCAATCTCAATGCACTCAAGCTTCAGGGGAGGGTCTGAAGGTAGCTCAGCACCTGGCTGTAAAAACTGCAAGAACTGCAGAGGAGTAAAATGTTCAACAAATAACCTGACCAAACATCTTATATCTTTCAGATATAGAAGACACTTCAAAACCTTGTCTCTTATGATTCATTTTAGACTTTCTGTTTTTGCCATTAATGAGTGTTATTCAATACGTTTATATGGGATTTACCAGTAATGACCAAATTCAATGTTTCATCAAATCATTTATTTATACCTACAGGGCCCTAAAATTCAAAATCAAATGGCTAAATGATACATTTCATGACCATCTTAAAAGCAATTCCATATGTTGCTTCCTAGATATTGCGATCTAAGGGCTTAGACCTACGGGGGTTAATAGATATATTAGTTTCTTACTACATTTATGTTCAACCTACTGTGAAACTGCACTGTGACAACCAGAACCAGCCTGAGGGTAGCCTGAGCCCCTTTCAAAACTCTTAAGCTGACATGTTCCTTTGTGATTCTAGCTTATACATTATTACATGGCTTAATTAGTACTGTACTGAACTTTCCTTCACACTCTGTGATCAGAGTTTGAGTGGAGTGGTCTGTGGATCGGTCGGTCCTGGCTCTACTGTACAGTGCTCCCAGTCGAGGGCTTGCTGTCATTCCGTTTGCCTTTTTTTAAATTACGCATTAAGCCCCAATAGTTACCTTAGTGACTGTCTTTAACACCCTCCGTTAGCTCCCCAGACCGAGCAGGACCGGTCCAGTCTGGTACAGTAATTACAGGAAGGACCTCTGCTTTTGTGGTCCAGTGAATAGGTCTGGAATGTCAACTTGATGTCTTTGTTTAAATGCTCTTTCAGAATGAGTCACTCTTTGCTTCACCCTTTTCATTTCTGACCTGGACGAAAGAAGAAAGCTACTCTGTTTTCCCATGCAGTGCTGTGAGGGTCTCTGTTAGCCTGCGTACCTGTACACCTCCATGCTACTGTACATTACTGTCTGGGCAGCTAGATCATGGTGCAGTCGTCAGGATGTCTGTATGAGGTTGCCTCTAAAATTGCACCCTATTCCCTATATTGTGCACTACTTTTGACCAGAGCCCTCTGGGCCCAGGTCAAAAGTAGTGGACTATATAGGGAATAGGGTGCCATTTGGGAAGCTGAATGAGTCTTCGACAGGATCACCTGGAGCTTCTCAGCCCTAGGGCCAGATGTTAGGGGCCATGGGGGCAACAGATGGAGCAGGGAGTCAGAGGCTAGTTGTGTAATACTGAGAGGCTGGGGCAGGTTTACTGGTAGCCCCAGGCAGTATGTACCATTACAGGCATCCTCTCCTTGGCAATCGCCCCCATGGAGATCCAACGCTCCACGTCGTCTCTCTCCACACACACACACACACACACACACACACACACACACATTCTCCTGCTGTCTGCCAGATTATCCCAACCCGAGAGCTGATCCTACAGAGAGAGAGAGAGGTGTGTGTGTGGAGGGGGTGGCATGGGTATCTAATACCCTCAGCTTGCCTCCCTCAGAGTGAGTATTGTTGGGGCTCCGTCACCCCCTCTGACTCCCTCGGGGCAGCAGGAGGGTAAGTCTCAAGACATTTCCTGGAAAGACAGAATCATTTGTTCTCTCAGGGCTTAAGGTTAACAAATTACATTTGAATTAAAGTTGTTTTTGAGGGAGGGACCTAGAGGATCTAATGCACAGTCAGCATTTTCCCCCACTAACTCCTCATTGGTTGTGTTATGTGTGTGAGCCCAGTCAGTAGGAGCATGTGTGAGCTAAGTCAGTGGTCAAATATGAAATTTTTGGTTATTTATTCATTGTGTATTGGCTACAGAGGCTGTGGTCTGTAATGTTACATAAAGCTTACTTAGCATTCTGGGCCACTGCTGCCTTGCCCTCCTCACCCTGGGTTGATAAGAGTTTAATGATGCCATTCGTTTTTCACTCTGATTTGTTGATTTCATAAGACTTTCCTTAGGTGCATAGTTTCACTTCCAAGCATTGTTCCCTGGTGGACTAGTTGTTTAATGGGCACAAACAGCCCAGGATGGCAGACTTGAACAGGCTGCTGAGTCAGGCCAAGAGTAGGGCCAGGTGGACAGACAGGGCTGTGGTCTGTGGCTGATGTTACACAGGATGTGTCCCAAATGGCACCCTATTCCCTTTATAGTGCACTACGTTTGACCTGGGCCCATAGGGCTCTGATCAAAAGTAGTGCTCTATAAAGGGAATAGGTTGATATTTGGGACACATCCACAAAGATTGGGACTGTTGTTCTCATAATGTAGAGGCTGCTATCTACAAACACCATTATGGTCTGTGGCCACTAGCTAACTGTACCGTGGTGGAGCGGGGCTTAACCCAGGTGTGTGTTTGACTGTTTTTCTATTGGTTTGTGGCTATAATAGTCATACTCCTGTGGGTGTTTTTATATTGGGTTTACTTTGAGGTCATGTTTATGAGAAAACCATATGGAAATATGATTTGTATTGTGTTTGTTATTCCATGGTGTCTGTAACCAGGGTTACTGCATCTGTTGGTGTGTGTTGGAGGTCTAAGTGACTCAATGTTTCATTTTTCCCTATGTAGAAAACGTCCTATGTATATATATATATATCTCCATATCCTATGGCCCTGGTCAAAAAGTAGTGCACTATGTAGGGAATAGGGTGCCATTTGGGACAAAAGTGTTTAAACTTATCATATTCACTGTCTCCCATAATACCCATACAGTAAGAATGTCCCTCCCTTATCATTTATTTCCCCCAAGAATGTTTCTTCCTCCTCATCACGGCTCCACTTACACAGTCATATTAGATCACATATCAAAACAAACTAAGTCTTCAAATCAGGGAGCTCTCCCTTCCTTTTCTAATTAATACTGAGTCAGAACCCTGTGTACCATTGTTACAGAGACCTGGCCTGCCAACTCAAACACAGCAACCGGAGAAGCGAAGGCAGAGAGACGGAGAGCGAGGCAGAGAGACGGAGGGCGAGGCAGAGAGACGGAGCGAGGCAGAGAGACGGAGAGCGGGGTGAGAGACGGAGAGCGGAGCTGAGACGGAGAGGCGGAGCGGAGAGCGGGAGGCAGAGAGACGGAAGGAGGCAGGCACAAGAGGAGGCGAGGCAGAGAGGAGGGAGGGGAGGAGGCTTGGAGGGAGGCAGGCAGAGGAGAGACGGACGGAGGAGGCAGGGAGAGAGAGAGAGAGAGACGGAGGGAGGCAGGCAGAGAGAGAGAGAGAGGAGAGAGAGACGGACGGAGGAGAGGCAGGCAGAGAGAGAGAGAGAGCGGAGGGAGGCAGGCAGAGAGAGAGCGGACGGAGGCAGGCAGAGAGAGAGAGAGAGAGGGAGAGAGAGAGAGAGGCAGGCAGAGAGAGAGAGAGAGGAGGGAGGGGCAGGCAGAGAGAGAGAGACGGAGGGAGGGAGGCAGGCAGAGAGAGAGAGAGACGGAGGGAGAGGAGGCAGGAGAGAGAGAGAGACGGAGGGAGGGAGAGCAGAGAGAGAGAGAGACGGAGGGAGGGAGGCAGGGAGAGAGAGAGAGACGGAGGGAGGGAGGCAGAGAGAGAGAGAGAGACGGAGGGAGGGAGGCAGGCAGAGAGAGAGAGAGACGGAGGGAGAGGAGGCAGGCAGAGAGAGAGAGAGGAGGGAGGGAGGCAGGCAGAGAGAGAGAGGCGGAGGAGGAGAACTTGAGCAGAGAGAGACGGAGGAGGGAGAGGGGAGGCGAGGCGAGAGAGAGAAGGCCCGAGGAGGGAGGGGAGGGAGGGAGCAGGCAGGCAGAGAGAGAGAGAGACGAGGAGGGAGGGCGAGCAGAGAGGACGGAGGGAGGAGGGAGGAGGCAGGCAGAGAGAGACGGAGGAGGGAGGGGAGGCAGGCAGGGAGGGGAGGAGGCAGGCAGGGGGAGAGAGAGACGGAGGGGAGGGAGGAGGAGGAGCAGGCAGAGAGAGAGAGACGGAGGGGAGGGGAGGCGGGCAGAGAGAGGCGGAGGGAGAGGAGGCAGGCAGAGAGAGAGAAGGGGAGACGGAGGAGGGAGGCAGAGAGAGAGACGGGAGGGAGGCGGAGGCAGAGAGAGAGAGAGACGGAGGCAGAGAGAGAAGAAGAGAGACGGGGAGGGAGGCAGGCAGAGAGAGGCGGAGGGAGGGAGGCAGGCAGAGAGAGAGAGACGGAGGGGAGGGAGGCAGAGAGAGAGACGGAGGGAGGGAGGCAGAGAGAGAGACGGAGGGAGGGAGGCAGAGAGAGAGACGAGAGGGAGAGGAGGCAGAGAGAGACGGAGGGAGGGAGGCAGAGAGAGAGAGAGACGGGGGGAGGCAGATAGAGAGACGGAGGGAGGCAGAGAGAGAGAGAGAGACGGAGGGAGGCAGGCAGAGAGAGAGACACGGGGGGAGGCAGAGAGAGCGAGAGAGACGGGGAGGCAGAGAGAGAGACGGAGGGAGGCGGAGGAGAGAGAGACGGAGGGAGGAGGCAGAGAGAGGGAGGGAGGGAGGCAGAGAGAGAGAGAGAGACGGAGGGAGGGAGGCAGAGAGAGAGAGACGGAGGGAGGAGGCAGAGAGAGACGGAGGGAGGAGGAGGCAGGCAGAGAGAGAGAGACGGAGGGAGGGAGGCAGGCAGGAGAGAGAGAGAGAGACGGACGGAGGGAGGCAGGCGAGAGAGAGAGAGAGACGGACGGAGGGAGGCAGAGCAGAGAGAGCGAGAGACGGGAGGGAGGCAGGCAGGCAGAGAGAGAGCGAGAGACGGGAGGGAGGCAGGCAGAGAGAGAGAGAGACGGAGGGAGAGAGAGAGAGAGACGGAGGGAGGGAGGGAGAGAGAGAGGGAGGCAGGCAGGCAGAGAGAGAGAGAGAGAGACGGAGGGAGGGAGGGAGAGAGAGAGAGACGGAGGGAGGCAGAGAGAGAGACGGAGGCAGAGAGAGAGAGAGACGGAGGGAGGGAGGCAGGCAGAGAGAGGGAGAGACGGAGGGAGGCAGGCAGAGAGAGGGAGAGACGGAGGGAGGCAGGCAGAGAGAGGGAGAGACGGAGGGAGGCAGGCAGAGAGAGGGAGAGACGGAGGGAGGCAGGCGGAGAGAGAGACGGGGGAGGCGAGAGAGAGAGAGAGAGAGAGACGGGGGGAGGCAGATAGAGAGACGGAGGGAGGCAGAGAGAGCGAGACGGAGGGAGGGAGGCAGAGAGAGAGGGAGGGAGGGAGGCAGGCAGAGAGAGAGAGAGACGGAGGGAGGAGGCAGAGAGAGGGAGGGAGGGAGGGAGGCAGAGAGAAGCGGAGGGAGGCAGAGAGAGAGAGAGACGGAGGGAGGGAGGCAGAGAGAGAGACGGAGGGAGGAGGAGGCAGAGAGAGAGAGAGACGGACGGAGGAGGCAGGCAGAGAGAGAGAGAGAGAGAGACGGACGGAGGAGGCAGGCAGAGAGAGAGAGAGAGAGAGAGAGAGACGGACGGAGGAGGCAGGCAGAGAGAGAGAGAGACGGAGGCAGGCAGGCAGAGAGAGAGAGAGACGGAGGCAGGCAGAGAGAGAGAGAGAGAGACGGAGGGAGGGAGGCAGGCAAAGAGAGAGACAGAGACGGAGGGGAGGCAAAGAGAGAGAGACAGAGGGAGGGGAGGAGGCAGAGAGAGAGACGGAGGGAGGGAGGCCAGAGAGGCAGAGACGGAGGGAGGGAGGCAGGCAGCGAGAGACGGAGGGGAGGGAGGCAGGCAGAGAAGAGAGAGACGGAGGGAGGGAGGCAGGCAGAGAGAGAGAGACGGAGGAAGGGAGGCAGGCAGAGAGAGAGAGACGGAGGGAGGGAGGAGACAGGCAGAGAGAGAGAGACGGAGGAGAGGAGGCAGGCAGAGAGAGACGGAGGGAGGGGGCAGGCAGAGAGAGACGGAGGGGGAGGGAGGGGAGGCAGGCAGAGAGAGAGAGACGGAGGGAGGGGAGGGGAGGCAGGCAGAGAGAGAGGGAGACGGAGGGGAGGGAGCAGGCAGAGAGAGAGGGAGGAGGGAGGGCAGGCAGGCAGAGAGAGAGACGGAGGAGGGAGGCAGGCAGGCAGAGAGAGAGAGGACCTGAGGGAGGAGGCAGGCAGAGAGACGGAGGCGGGCAGCGGGCGGAGGGAGGAGGCAGGCAGGCAGAGAGAGAGAGAGATGGAGGCAGGCAGAGAGAGAGAGAGAGAGAGACGGAGGGAGGCAGGCAGAGAGAGAGACGGAGGGAGGCAGGCAGAGAGAGAGACGGAGGGAGGCAGGCAGAGAGAGACGGAGGAGGCAGGCAGAGAGAGAGAGACGGAGGGAGGCAGGCAGAGAGAGAGAGAGAGAGAGACGGAGGGAGGGAGGCAGGCAGAGAGAGAGAGAGACGGAGGGAGGCAGGCAGAGAGAGAGAGACGGAGGGAGGCAGGCAAAGAGAGAGAGAGACGGAGGGAAGGAGGCAGAGAGAGAGAGAGAGAGACGGACGGAGGGAGGCAGGCAGAGAGAGAGAGAGAGACGGAGGGAGGCAGGCAGAGAGAGAGAGAGACGGAGGGAGGCAGGCAGAGAGAGAGAGAGAGACGGAGGGAGGCAGGCAGAGAGAGAGAGAGAGAGAGACGGAGGCATGCAGAGAGAGAGAGAGAGAGACGGAGGGAGGGAGGCAGGCAGAGAGAGAGAGAGAGAGGGAGGGAGGCAGGCAGAGAGAGACGGAGGGAGGGAGGGAGGCAGGCAGAGAGAGAGAGAGACGGAGGGAGGGAGGGAGGCAGGCAGAGAGAGAGGGAGACGGAGGGAGGCAGGCAGAGAGAGAGAGACGGAGGGAGGGAGGCAGGCAGAGAGAGAGAGACGGAGGGAGGCAGGCAGGCAGGCAGAGAGAGAGAGAGAGACGGAGGCAGGCAGAGAGAGAGACGGAGGCAGGCAGAGAGAGAGACGGAGGGAGGGAGGCAGGCAGGCAGAGAGAGAGAGAGAGATGGAGGCAGGCAGAGAGAGAGAGAGACGGAGGGAGGCAGGCAGAGAGAGAGACGGAGGGAGGCAGGCAGAGAGAGAGACGGAGGGAGGCAGGCAGAGAGAGACGGAGGGAGGCAGGCAGAGAGAGAGACGGAGGGAGGCAGGCAGAGAGAGAGAGAGAGAGAGACGGAGGGAGGGAGGCAGGCAGAGAGAGAGACGGAGGGAGGCAGGCAGAGAGAGAGACGGAGGGAGGCGGAGGCAAAGAGAGAGAGAGACGGAGAGGGAAGGAGGCAAGGAGAGAGAGAGAGAGAGAGACGGACGGAGGGGAGGCAGGCAGAGAGAGAGAGAGAGAGAGACGGAGGCAGAGAGAGAGAGACGGAGGAGGCAGAGAGAGAGAGAGAGAGACGGAGGGAGGCAGGCAGAGAGAGAGAGAGAGAGACGGGAGGCAGAGAGAGAGAGAGAGAGAGAGACGGAGGGAGGCGGTCAGGCAGAGAGGAGAGAGAGGGCGGAGGGGAGGCGGTCCAGGCAGAGAGGCGGAGGAGGCAGGCAGAGAGAGAGAGAGCGGAGGCATGCAGAGAGAGACGGAGGGAGGCGGTCAGGCAGAGAGAGAGAGACGGAGGGAGGCAGGCAGGCAGGCAGAGAGAGAAGCGAGACGGAGGCAGGCAGAGAGGCAGAGAGAGGAGAGAGAGAGATGGAGGGAGGCAGGCAGAGGCAGAGAGAGAGAGACGGAGGCAGGCAGAGAGAGAGACTGAGGGCGGTCAGGCAGAGACGAGAGAGAGGGAGGCGGTCAGGCAGGCAGAGAGAGAGAGACGGAGGGAGGCAGGCAGGCAGGACGGAGAGGCAGGCAGAGAGAGACGGAGGGAGGCAGGCAGAGAGAGAGAGAGAGGAGGAGGCAGAGAGAGGCCGAGCGGAGGGAGGGAGGCAGGCAGAGAGAGAGAGAGACGGAGGGGAGGCAGGCAGAGAGAGAGGAGGGGGAGGAGGCAGGCAAGAGAGAGAGAGAGAGAGAGACGGAGGGAGGGAGAGGCAGAGAGAGAGAGACGGAGGGAGGGAGGCAGGCAGAGGAGAGAGGAGAGAGAGAGAGAGAGAGAGTGAGAGAGAGAGAGACGGGAGAGAGAGGCAGAGAGAGAGAGAGAGAGAGAGGGAGGCAGAGAGAGAGAGAGAGAGAGAGGCAGGCAGAGGGAGAGAGAGATGGAGGGAGGCAGGCAGAGAGAGAGAGAGAGGCAGGCAGAGAGAGGCAGAGCAGAGAGAGAGACGGAGGGAGGCAGGCAGGCAGAGAGAGAGAGAGAGACGGAGGGAGGCAGGCAGAGAGAGAGAGAGAGCGGAGGCAGGCAGAGAGAGAGAGAGAGACGAGGGAGGGAGAGAGGCAGGCAGAGAGAGAGAGAGAGACGGAGGGAGGCAGGCAGAGAGAGAGAGAGAGAGAGACGGAGGGAGGCAGGCAGAGAGAGAGAGAGAGGACGGAGGGAGGCAGGCAGAGAGAGAGAGAGAGAGCGGAGGGAGGCAGGCAGAGAGAGAGAGAGAGAGAGAGGAGGCAGGCAGAGGAGGAGAGAGAGAGAGAGAGGGAGGCAGGCAGAGAGAGAGAGAGAGAGACGGAGGGAGGCAGGCAGAGAGAGAGAGAGGAGGAGAGGAGGAGGCAGGCAGAGAGAGAGAGAGACGGAGGGAGGCAGGCAGAGAGAGAGAGAGACGGAGGGAGGCAGGCAGAGAGAGAGAGAGACGGAGGGAGGCAGGCAGAGAGAGAGAGAGAGAGACGGAGGGAGGCAGGCAGAGAGAGAGAGAGAGAGAGAGAGACGGAGGGGAGGGAGGCAGAGAGAGAGAGAGAGAGAGGCGGAGGGAGGCAGAGCAGAGAGAGAGACGGAGGGAGGCAGGCAGAGAGAGAGAGAGAGGACGGAGGGAGGCAGGCAGAGAGAGAGAGAGAGAGAGACGGAGGCAGGCAGAGAGAGAGAGAGAGAGAGAGGGAGGCGGCAGGCAGGCAGAGAGAGAGACGGAGGGAGGCAGGCAGAGAGAGAGAGAGAGAGGGAGGCAGGCAGAGAGAGAGAGAGAGAGAGAGAGGCAGGCAGAGAGAGAGAGAGAGAGAGGACGGTCAGGCAGAGAGAGAGAGAGAGACGGAGGGAGGCAGGCAGGCAGGCAGAGAGAGAGAGAGAGAGAGACGGCAGGCAGGCAGAGAGAGAGAGAGAGACGGAGGGAGGCAGAGAGAGAGAGAGAGAGAGAGGCGGGAGGCAGGCAGAGAGAGAGAGAGACGGAGGGAGGCAGAGGCAGAGAGAGAGAGACGGAGGGAGGCAGGCAGAGAGAGAGAGAGAGACGGAGGAGGCAGAGAGAGAGACGAGAGAGGGAGGCAGGCAGAGAGAGAGAGGGAGGGGAGGCAGGCAGAGAGAGAGAGACGGAGGGAGGCAGGCAGAGAGAGAGAGACGGAGGGAGGCAGGCAGAGAGAGAGACGGAGGGAGGCAGGCAGAGAGAGAGACGGAGGGAGGAGGCAGAGCAGAGAGAGAGAGAGAGACGGAGGGAGGCAGGCAGAGAGAGAGGAGGGAGGGAGGCAGGCAGAGAGAGAGAGAGAGAGAGAGACGGAGGGAGGCAGGCAGAGAGAGAGAGAGACGGAGGGAGGCAGAGAGAGAGAGAGAGAGAGAGACAGAGAGAGAGAGAGAGAGAGAGAGCAGAGAGAGAGAGAGGGAGGCAGGCAGAGAGAGAGAGAGACAGAGAGAGAGAGAGCAGAGAGAGAGAGAGAGAGCAGAGAGAGAGGGAGGCAGGCAGAGGGAGAGACGGAGGCAGGCAGGCAGAGAGAGATGGAGGGAGGCAGGCAGAGAGAGAGCAGGCAGAGAGAGAGAGACGGAGGGAGGCAGGCAGGCAGAGAGAGAGAGAGAGAGACGGAGGGAGGCAGGCAGAGAGAGAGAGAGAGAGACGGAGGCAGGCAGAGAGAGAGAGGCGAGAGGAGGCAGAGAGAGAGACGGAGAGAGAGAGAGAGAGAGAGAGAGAGAGCAGGGAGAGGGAGGCGGAGAGCAGAGAGAGAGAGAGAGAGAGAGACGGAGGGAGGCAGAGCAGAGAGAGAGAGAGAGAGAGGGAGGCAGGCAGAGAGAGAGAGAGAGAGAGACGGAGGGAGGCAGAGCAGAGAGAGAGAGAGACGAGAGAGGGAGGCAGGCAGAGAGAGAGAGAGAGACGGAGGGAGGCAGGCAGAGAGAGAGAGAGACGGAGGGAGGCAGGCAGAGAGAGAGAGAGAGCGGAGGGAGACGGAGGGAGGCAGGCAGAGAGAGAGACGAGAGAGAGAGGAGAGAGAGAGAGGGAGGGCAGGCAGAGAGAGAGAGGGAGGGAGGCAGGCAGAGACGAGAGGGAGGCAGAGAGAGAGAGAGAGGGAGGGAGGCAGGCAGAGAGAGAGAGAGGAGGCAGAGCAGAGAGAGCAGAGGCAGGAGAGGCAGAGAGCAGAGAGAGAGAGACACGGAGGGAGGCAGGCAGGCAGAGAGAGAGGAGGAGACGGAGGGAGGCAGGCAGAGAGAGAGAGAGACGGAGGGGAGGCAGGCAGAGAGAGAGAGAGAGGGAGGGAGGCAGGCAGAGGAGAGAGAGAGAGAGCAGGCAGAGAGAGGGAGGCAGAGCAGAGAGAGAGGACGGAGGCAGGCAGAGAGAGAGAGAGAGACGGAGGGAGGCAGGCAGGCAGAGAGAGAGAGGCGGACGGAGGGAGGCAGGCAGAGAGAGAGAGAGGACGGAGAGAGGAGGCAGGCAGAGAGAGAG
>NW_027013909.1:0-14845 GCF_036934945.1 Oncorhynchus masou masou | reverse complement strand
TTTCCATGGAATTCAGAGAAGAAAGCAGGCTTCCACGAACGATATATTGGTGCGCAAAACTCAGCTGCAAGTATTTTTCCATGGAATTCAGAGAAGAAAGCAGGCTTCCACGAACGATATATCGATATATACGATATATATATACGATATATATATATCAATGAAGAGACACCTTGAGGATTGATTCCAAACAACGTTTGCCATGTTTCGGTCGATATTATGGAGTTAATTCGGAAAAAGTTTGACGTTGTTGGTGACTGAATTTTCGGTTCGTTTCGGTAGCCAAATGTGATGTACAAAACGGAGCGATTTCTCCTACACAAAGACGCTTTCAGGAAAAACTGCACATTTGCTATGTAACTGAGAGTCTCCTCATTGAAAACATCCGAAGCTCTTCAAAGGTAAATGATTTTATTTATTTGGTTATCTGTTTGTGAAAATGTTGCGTGCTAAATGCTACTTCAAAATGCTAAGCTAGCTTAGCATACTCTTACACAAATTAGTGAATTGCTATGGTTCAAAAGCATATTTTGAAAATCTGAGATGACAGTGTTGTTAAGAAAAGGCTAAGCTTGAGAGTAGGCGCATTATTTTCATTTTATTTGCGATTTTCAGTAATCGTTAACGTTGCGTTATGCTAATGAGCCTGAGGCTTTATTCACGATCCCGGATCCGGGATGGGGAGTTTCAAGAGGTTAGATATTTTGTCACAAAAAGATGCTTGACTATGCACATAATTGATAGCTTTGGAAAGAAAACACTGAATTTTCCAGAACTGCAAAGATATTGTCGTGAGTGCCCTAGAACAGGAGCTACAGGCAAAACCAAGATGAAAACGGCAACCAGGAAATGAGCAGGATTTTTGAGGTTCTGTTTTCCATTGTCTCCTTATATGGCTGTGAATGCGACAGGAATGAGCCTGCCCTATCTATCGTTTCCCCAAGGTGTCTGCAGCATTGTGACGTATTTGTAGGCATATCATTGGAAGATTGACCATAAGAGACTACATTTTCCATGTCAGGTAGTCCTGAGGCATGGTCCTAGTGCTCAGGTCCTCCGAGAGAGAGAAAGAGAGAAAGAGAGAATTAGAGAGAGCATACTTAAATTAACATCTTGATGCTATGGGGGCGTATTTCATTTTTGGATAAAAAGACGTCGCCCGTTTTAAGCGCAATATTTTGTCGCAAAAAGATGCTCGACTATGCATATAATTGATAGCTTTGGAAAGAAAACACTCTGACGTTTCCAGAACTGCAAAGATATTGTCTGTGAGTGCCCCAGAACAGATGCTACAGGCAAAACCAAGATGAAACTTCCAACCTGGAAATGAGCAGGCTCTGTTTTTCATTATCTCCTTATATGGCTGTGATTGTGCAAGGAATGAGCCTGCCCGATCTATCGTTTCCCCAAGGTGTCTGCAGCATTGTGACGTATTTGTAGGCATATCATTGGAAGATTGACCATAAGAGACTACATTTGCCAGGTGTCCGCCCGGTGTCCTCCTTCGAAATTGGTCGTCATCTTCAACTGCACGTCTTTTTCCAAGCGATTCACCGGAAAGGAGACTACCACGAACGATATATAAATGAAGAGATATGTGAAAAAAACATTGAGGATTGATTCCAAACAGCGTTTGCCGTGTTTCAGTCGATATTATGGAGTTAATTTGGAAAACAGTTCGCCGTTTTGATGACTGAATTTTCGTTTTTTTTTGGTAACCAAACGTGATGTACAAAACGGAGCGATTTCTCCTACACAAAGAATCTCCTCATTGAAAACATCTGAAAGTTCTTCAAAGGTAAATGATTTTATTTGAATCCTTTTCTGGTTTTTGTGCAAATGTTGCCCGCTAAATGCTATGCTAAATTCTACGCTAGCTATCAATACTCTTACACAAATGCTTGTTTTGCTATGGTTGAAAAGCATATTTTGAAAATCTGAGATGACAGTGTTGTTAACAAAAGTCTAAGCTTGAGAGCAAATATATTTATTTCATTTCATTGCGATCTTCATGAATAGTTAACGTTGCGTTATGCTAATGAGCTTGAGGCTATAAATAGAATCCCGGATCCGGGATTGCTCAACGCAAGAAGTTAACACAGGACACCGGATAGGACAGGAGAAGTACTCCAGATATAACAAACTGACCCTAGCCCCCCAACACAAACTACTGCAGCATAAATAGAGACAGGAGGGATCAGGATACACTGTGGCCCCATCCGAGGACACCCTCGGACAGGCCAAACAGGAAGGATATAACCCCACCCACTTTGCCAAAGCACAGCCCCCACACCACTAGAGGGATATCTTCAACCACCAGCTTACCATCCTGTGACAAGGCTGAGTATAGCCCACAAAGATCTCCGCCACGGCACAACCCAAGGGGGGGACCCAGACAGGAAGATAACATCAGTGACTTAACCCACTCAAGTGATGCACCCCTCCTAGGGACTGTATGAAATAGCTCTAGTAAGCCAGTGACTCAGCCGCTGTAATAGGGTTAGAGGCAGAGAATCCCAGTGGAAAGGGGGGCACCGGCCAGGCAGAGACAGCAAGGGCTGTTCCTTGCTCCAGAGCCTTTCCGTTCACCTTCACACTACTGGCCAGACTACACTCAATCATATGACCCACTGAAGAGATGAGTCTTCAGTAAAGACTTAAAGGTTAAGACCGAGTTTGCATCTCTCACATGGGTAGGCAGACCAATCCATAAAAATGGAGCTCTATAGGAGAAAGCCCTGCCTCCAGCTGTTTGCTTAGAAATTCTAGGGACAATTAGGAGGCCTGTGTCTTGTGACCATAGCGTACATGTAGGTATGTATGACCGGACCAAATCAGAGAGATAGGTAGGAGCAAGCCCATGTAATGCTTTTTAGGTTAGCAGTAAAACCTTGAAATCAGCCCTTGCCTTGACAGGAAGACAGTGTAGGGAGGCTAGCACTGGAGCAATATGATCAAATATTTTGGTTCTAGTCAGGGATTCTAGCAGCCGTATTTGTGCACTAACTGGCTTATTTAGTGCTTTATCCAGGTAGCCGGAAAGTAGAGCATTGCAGTAGTCTAACCAAGCAGTGACAAAAGCATGGATTAATTTTTCTGCATCATTTTTGGACAGAAAGTTTCTGATTTTTGCAATGTTACGTAGATTGAAAAAGCTGTCCTTAAAACAGTCTTGATATGTTCTTCAAAAGAGAGATCAGGGTCCAGAGTAACGCCGAGGTCCTTCATAGTTTTATTTGAGACGACTGTTACAACCATTAAGATTAATTGTCACATTCAACAGAAGATCCCTTTGTTTCTTGGGACCTAGAACAAGCATCTCTGTTTTGTCCGAGTGTAAAGGTAGAAAGTTTGCAGCCATCCACTTCCTTATGTCTGAAACACATGCTTCGAGCGAGGGCAATTTTGGTGCTTCGGCCATGTTTCATTGAAATGTACAGCTCCTGTGTCATCTGCATAGCAGTGAAAGTTAACATTATGTTTTCAATGACATCCCCAAGAGGTAAAATATATAGTAAAAAACAAAAGTGGTCCTAAAACGGAACCTTGGAGGAACACCGAAATTTACAGTTGACCATAAACAGAGACAAACTGATATATTTTTGACAGATAAGATCTAAAACCAGGCCAGAACGTCAGTGTAGACCAATTTTTGGTTTCCAATCTTTTCCAAAAGAATGTGGTGATCGGGCGGTATCAAAAGCAGCACTAAGGTCTAGGAGCACGTGTACAGATGCAGAGCCTCAGTCTGACGCCATCAAAAGGTAATTTTCCAGTCTCAGTGCGATGATGGGGTCTAAAACCAGACTGAAGCATTTCGTATACATTGTTTGTCTTTGTTTGTCAACAGCCTTTTCAAAAAAAATTGAGAGAATGGAGGATTCGATATAGGCCGATAGTTTTTTATATTTTCTGGGTCAAGGTTTGGCTTTTTCAAGAGAGGGCTTTATTACTGCCACTTTTAGTGAGTTTGGTACACATCTGGTGGATAGAGAGCAGTGTATTATGTTCAACATAGGAGGGCCAAGCACAGGAAGCAGCTCTTTAGTAGTTAGTTGGAATAGGTCCAGTATGCAGCCGGTCTGACTGTTGCCTGGCCAGCTGCCCCAAAACTAAACTTAAACTATATTGAAATTAACTTCAAACATAGAATAACAATAATAGATTTGGCTTAAAGCACTTCTTCCATATCATCCTACAGAGGTCCATGCAGATGTTTTGATTGCTATCCCCAATCAGAAAGAGCAGATTCAGATTGTTTATGGAACTTGACTAGTCTCTCCCTATCCCAGTCTGTTGTCCCCACATGCTTCACGATGTCCACCATTGTTCCTGTACCCAAGAAAGCAAAGGTAACTGAACTAAATTACTCTCGCCCGTAGAACTCACTTCTGTCATCATGAAGTGCTTGAAAGACTAGTCAAGGATCATATCACCTCTACCTTACCTGACACACTTGACCCACTTCAATTGGCTTTACCGCCCCCAACAGAGCCAAATACGATGCAATGGCCATCACACTGCACACTGCCCTATCCCATCTGGACAAGAGGAATACCTATGTAAGAATGCTGTTCATTCACTATAGCTCAGCATTCAACACCACAGTACCTCCAAGCTATCATTGCTTTCTGAGGCCCTGGGTCTAAACCCGCCCTGTCCAACTGGGACTTCCTGTCAGGTTGCACCTATGTGGTGAAGGTCGGAAAACAACACCACTTTGCTGGGATCTTCAACACTGGGGCCCCACAAGGATGCATGCTCTGCTCCCTTTCTCCCTGTTCACCCATGAATGCGTACAGGCATGCCTCCAACTCAATCATCAAGTTTACAGATGATACAACAGTATTAGGCCTGATTACCAGCAATGATGAGACAGCTCTGGCAGGGAGGAGGTGAGGGCTCTGGGAGTGTGGTGCCTGGAAAATAACCTCTCACCCAAGATGAACAGAACAAAGGAGATGACTGTGGATTTCAGTAAACAGCAGAGGGAGCACCCCTATCCACATCTACGGGACCGCAGTGGAAAGGCTGGAAAGCTTTGGGTTCCCCGGTGTACACATCACTGACAAACTGAAATGGTCCACCCACAAAAACAGTGGGCGGCATCAGCTCCTCATCAACCTCAGAGGCTGGAAGAAATCTTGGTTTGGCAACTAAAACCCTCACAAATTACCGCCTGGTATGACCACCTGGTATGGAAACTGCTCCACCAGAATCGCAGGGCTCTCCAGAGGGTGGTGCAGTCAGGAAGGACAAAAGATCATCAAGGACAACAACCACCCAAGCCACTGGCTGTTCCCCACGTTATCATCCAGAAGGTGAGGTCAGTACAGGTGCATCAAAGCTGGAACCGAGATACTGAAAAACAGCTTTCTACCTCAAGGCCATCAGACTGTTAAATAGCCATCACATCACAGCATATTAAAGGCTGCTGCCCTATATACATAGACTTAATAGTTGGAACATTAGTCACTTTAATAATGTTTACATATTTTGCATTACTCATTTTATATGCATATACTGTATTCTGTCCTATTCTACTGTATCTCATTCTATGCCACTTTGACATTGCTCCTCCAAATATTTATATTCTTAATCCCATTCCTTTATATTAGATTGAGTGTGGCATGTCACGTTCTGACCTTTATTTCCTTTGTTTTGTCTTTATTTAGTATGGTCAGGCGTGAGTTGGGATGGCAGTCTGTTTGTTTTTCTATGATTTGGGTATTTTATAGCTTTCGACTAGTATGGTTCTCAATCAGAGGCAGGTGTCATTAGTTGTCTCTGATTGAGAATCATACTTTAAGTAGCCTGGGTTTCACTGTGTGTTTGTGGGTGATTGTTCCTGTCTCTGTACCAGATAGGACTGTTTGGGTTTTTTCCACATTTCTTGTTTTTGTAGTCAGTTGTTCATGTACCTTTACGTATTAAAAAGGACCATGGACACTTACCATGCCGCATATTGGTCCTCTGATCCTTTTTGGCTCTCCCTTACAGAATCACCCACCAACCAAGGACCAAGCGGCATGGTAAAAGACAGCGACGAGCAGCAGCAACAGCAACAACAACAGCGGCCGGCATCACAGGACTCCTAGACATGGGAGGAGATACTGAACGGAGAGGGCCCTCAGGCACAGGCTGGAATATCGCCGCTCAAGGCAGAGCTGGAGGCAGCGAGGCGAGGAGGCAGCACGGCAGTGCGACAGGTACGAGGCAGCCCCACATTTTTTGGAGGGGGCAGACGAGGTGGGGGCTACACAGGTAGCAGACCTGAGCTCACCGTGCTTATTATAAGCAGCGCTGCTACTGGTCAGGCACCGTGTTATGCGGTTAAGCGCGCGGTGTCGCCAGTACGTGCCCATAGCCCGGTGTGCCATAGGGCAGCCCCTGAGAGTGTCATGTGAGTGTGGGCATCCAGCCAGGCGTATGGTGCCTGCTCAGCATGTCTGGTCACCGGTACGCCGTTTCCGGGCAGGGTATCCTGCGCCGGCTCTGCATGCTGTGTCTCCGGGTGCTGGGAGGGTGCAGTGCGTCCTATGCCTGCGCCCTCCGCCTCGTGCCGGGCAAATGTGGGAATGGAGCCGCAGGAGAGGTGCGCGTAGTGGGGCACTAGATCTCCCGTGCTTACCCACAGCACGGTTCAACCCAGCCTGCACCTGGAGGGTCCGGCCTAGAGGAGTTGTCCAGCCTGGGGAAGTGGTGCCAAGGCTGCGCACCAGAGCTCCAGTGCTCCCCCACAGCTCAGTCCTTCAGGTGCCTCCTCCTAACACCAAGCCTCCTGATGGTCTCCCCAGCCTGGTGGTTCCTGTGGCAGCCCCACGCACCAGGCTGTCTCTCTGTCTCCTCTCTGCAGGTGGTTCCGCCTGTCCGGCGCTGCTGCCGGAGTCTCCCGCCTGTCCGGCGCTGCTGCTGGAGTCGGAGGCGCCAGAGCGTCCGCCCCTCTGGCCAGTGGGGTCATTGAGAAGGGTGGCCATGGTTAGAAAGCCACGGAGACGGACTATAAGGCGGACTAAGACAATGGTGAAGTGGGGTCCGCGTCCCGCACCAGAGCCACCACCGCGGACAGACGCTCACCCAGACCCTCCCTATAGGTCAAGGTTTTGCGGCCGGGAGTCCGCACCTTTGGGGGGTACTGTCACGTTCTGACCTTTATTTCCTTGTTTTGTCTTTATTTAGTATGGTCAGGGTGTGAGTTGGGGTGGGCAGTCTATGTTTGTCTTTTCTATGATTTGGGTATTTGCTTGCCTAGGCCGGTTCTCAATCAGAGGCCAGAAGTTGTCTCTGATTGAGAATCATACTTAGGTAGCCTGGGTTTCACTGTGATTGTGGGTGATTGTTCCTGTCTCTGTGTCTGCACCAGAAGGACTGTTTGGGGGTTTTTCACATTTCTTGTTTTTGTAGTCAGTTGTTCATGTGTACCTTTACATATTAAAAAGAACCATGGACACTTACCACCGTCGCACATTGGTCCTCTGATCCTTTCGCCTCCTTCGGAAGAAGAGGAGGAAATCCTTACAGTATTGTTAAATATTACTGCACTGTTGGAGCTAGAAACACAAGCATTTTGCTACACCCACAATAACGTCTGCCCTAACATGTGTATATGAAAAATGATTTGATTTAATTAACCTATTTTTGATAAATAACTCTGCAAATTATACATTGTATCTGTTCAAGAATATTACTTTTCCTGCAATAACCTTTGGCTTCATGCATTTCTCATGTGAGTAGGCTGTCGGTGACAATGTGGAATAGCCATTTGGGATATTACATTATATTCTTACTGTAAAATATGTGGGTTATGTGCTATGGCGGTGTCTTTGATCAAATCAAATTTTATTAGTCACATGCGCCAAATACCTTACAGTGAAATTCTACCCTTTACAAGCCCCCTAACCAGCAATGCAGTTTTAAAAGTACAAATAAGAAATTAAAGAAAAACAAGTAATTTAAGAGCAGCAGTAAAATAATAGGTCAGGGACAGAGTTCTGGAGAAGTACAGATCAGGGTTGGGTCATAAACAATATCCAAAACTTTGAACATCCCAGGATCACCATTAATTCCATTATTAAAAAATTGGAAAGAATATGGCACCACAAACAAACCTGCCAAGACAGGGCCACCACCAAAACCACATGGACCAGGCAAGGAGGGCATTAATCAGGAAAGGCAACAAAGAGACCAAAGATAACCCTGAAGATGCTGCAAAGCTCCACAGCAGAGATGGGAGTATCTGTCCATAGGACCACTTTAAGCCATACACTCCAAAGAGCTGGGCCTTACGGAAGAGGACAAGAAAAAAAGCCATTGCTGACAGAAGAAAATAATCGAACACACTAAAACGGAAGTTTATGTCCATCAAGGAAAACGCTTATGTCTGGCGCAAACCCAACACCACATCATCCCAGAACACCATCCTACAGTGAAGCATGGTGGGGGCAGCATCATGCTGTGGGTATGTTTTTCATTGGCAGGGACTGGGAAACTGGTCAGAATTGAATGAATGATGGATGATGCTGTAACGGCGTTCTTCGTTTGTCGCAAGAAAGTGAATGATCCACTCCTCCGCCGACCATGGCCTAATAGTCCTCACCCAGAACCCCACTGAACTGAGAAGCAGCTCGTGACTGAGGAAGCTCGGGACTGATGGGCAGCTCTGGGACTGAGGGGCAGCTCAGGACTGGGGCAGCCCAGTACTGAGAGAAAGCCCAGTACTGAGAGGAAACCCAGTACTGAGAGGAAACCCAGTACTGAGATGAAGCCCAGCCAGGCAGTTGAATCCGGCAGATCCTGGCTGACTATGAGCGGATCTGGAAGAGTCTGGTTGACTAGCGGATCTGGAAGAGTCTGGTTGACTAGCAGATCTGGAAGGAGTCTGGTTGACTGGCAGATCTGGAAGAGTCTGGTTGACTGGCAGATCTGGAAGAGTCTGGTTGACTGGCAGATCTGGAAGAGTCTGGCTGACTGGCAGATCTGGAAGAGTCTGGCTGACTGGCAGATCTGGAAGAGTCTGGCTAACTGGCGGATCCTGGCAGACTGACGGCTCTGGCTGCTTCATGCTGACTGACGGCTCTGGCTGCTCCATGCTGACTGGCGGCTCTGGCTGCTCCATGCAGATTGACAGCTCTGGCGGCTTCTTGCAGACTGACAGCTCTGACTGTTCCATGCAGACTAACAGCTTTGGCAGCTCCTTGCAGACTGGCAGCTCTGCAGACTGGCAGCTCATTGCAGACTGGCAGCTCCTTGCAGACTGGCAGCTCCCTTGCAGACTAGCAGCTCCATGCAGACTGGCTGCTCCATGCAGACTGGCAGCTCTGGCTGCTCCAAGCAGACTGACAGCTCTGGCTGCTCCAAGCAGACTGACAGCTCTAGCTGCTCCATGCAGACTGGCAGCTCTGGCTGCTCATGCAGACTGGCAGCTCCTTGCAAACTGGCAGCTCCATGCAGACTGGCTGCTCTAGCTGCTCCATGCAGACTAGCAGCTCAGGCTGCTCCGAACAGGCAGGAGGCTCCGGCAGTGCTGGAGAGGAGAAAGGCTCTGATAGCGCTGAACAGGCGGGAGACTCCGACAGCGCAGGAGAGAAGAAAGGCTCCGACAGCGCAGGAGAGGCGAGCGCACTGTAGGCCTGATGCGTGGTACTGGCACTGGTGGTATTGGGCCAAAAAAGACACGCACAGGAAGTCTGGTGCGGGAGCTGCTACGGAGGCTGGGGTGTGGAGGTGGTACTGGATGGACTGGACCGTGAAGGTGTACTGGAGAGCCTGAGAGCAGGACTGGCGCAGGACGTGCAAGGCTGGTAGGTACACAGGAGGCCTAGTGCGTGAGGCTGGCACATTTTCACCAGCCGACTAACACGCACCTCAGGACTAGTATGGAGCGCTGACCCAGGTGCCATTAAATCCCCGACACGCTCCGTCGTTTAATCTTGTACTTAAAGCACCAAACTAGCAACTCCCTCATTACTCTCTCCTCCAATTTCCCCATTAACACCTTCACAGTCTCTGTTTCGCTCACCTCCAACACCGGTTCTGGTCTCCTCCTTGGCTCCTCCACGATAAACAGGGAGAGTTGGCTCCAGGTCTGTCTCCTGACTCAGCCACTCTCCCCTCTGAGCCTCCCCCTGATTTTCGGGTTTCGCTCTGCGCCGCCGTGTCTTTCCTTTCGACTCCATTCTCCTATAGCCCTCTTCGCACTGCTCCAGCGAAAAAATATCTGAAAGGTTAGTCCTTGGGGGTTTGCCTGCTACATAAGTTCTGTTTTACTCACCGACATGCTTCAAACAGTTTTAGAAACTTAAGAGTATGTTCTATCCAAATCTACTAATAATATGCATATCTTATATTATTGGCATGAGTAGCAGGAAGTTGAAATTGGGCATGCTATTTATCCAAAAGTGAAAATGCTGCCCCTATATCTTAAGAAGTTAAAACATTTAAATATGTTGGAAATTCCTAATCAAAGCCCAGACCTCAATCCAATTGAGAATCTGTGGTATGACTTAAATATTGCTGTACACCAGCGGAACCAGCGAACTTGAAGGAGCTGGAGCAATTTTGCCTTGAAGAATAGGCAGAAATCCTATTGGCTAGATGTGCCAAGCTGATAGATATATACCCCAAGGGACTTTTGGCTGTAACTGCTGCAAGCTTTGGCTCTACAAAGTACTGACTTTGGGGGAATGAATGTTCATGCAAGCTTCAGTTATTTTGTCATATTTCTTCCTCGTTTCACAATAAGCAATCCTTTGCATCTTCAAAGTGGTAGGCATGTTGTGAAAATCAAATGATAAAAACCCCCAAAAATATATTTTAATTCCAGGTTGTAAGGCAACAAAATAGGAAAAATGCCAAGGGGGTGAATACTTTCACAGTAGTGAGAAGCAAAAGCATCCTAACATTTCCACAACCTGATTGTAGGCTAACCAATACCAATAGTGACGAGCAAATAATCCTAACATTTCCACACCCTGATTGTTGGCTAACCAATACCAATAGTACGATCAAAACCAATCCTAAAATTTCCACACCCTAATTGTGAAGCTAACCAAGACCAAACCAGAGATTAAATGAAAATAAAAATCTCATGATTAATCAAGACCAGTCCCTATGCTTGTCAATGTGAAGGAAATGGTGCAGAAAAAGTTGGTTGACCACACACAGGTAGGCTATTGGTAGGCTATTGCTTCATATCCTTTTTCATATCCTTTTGTAACAATTGGATGACTTTGACTGTTCCAGTAAGCAACAGTTTGTTGCCTTCATTAGCCTACTTTATTTATTCCATAGTAATGTGTAATGGTTCCATCCAGATGTGGTTAGAAAACAATGCATTTGGTGGACTATAGTAAGATTATTTTGTCTTGCTGATAGCCCATCAAGGGTGCATGGCTTCTTTTGTATTCTTAAAGGGCTGCGGGTACAAACTTTTTGTTAAAAGAAAATTCAACGTCCACATAATTATACCAGGAATATAGTATATGCGATTAGTATATGTGGATAGAAAACACTCTGAAGTTTATCAAACTGGTTAAATCATGTCTGTGACTATAGCTTAGGCGTTATTGTAGGAGGAAAATCCAAGGAAAACTGTTCACAAAACACCAAAACAAATATCAATCACCAGTCTCTGTATTGTCTATGGCAAGGAAAAATAGATAGCGTCCGGTTTATAGTTCCTACAGCATTCCATACGTATACATCAGTGTTGGGAATTGTGTTGAAGTTAATCCTTGGTCAAATGAGAAATAGGCACTTCCTGTCGTCAGTACACCCGAGGAAGTTATGAAAAGGAGATTATGGACCATGATTTCAAGACTTGCTGCTATTGAATACAGATCAGCCCCGTGATCAATTTGATCGATTATTAACGTTTACTAATACCTAAAGTTGGATTACAAAAGTAGTTTGAAGTGTTTTGTCAAAGTTTATAGGCAACTTTTTTAATTAAAAAAATGACGTTGCGTTTTGAAACTGAGTTTTTCCTGGATCTGATGGTGTTCATAAATGGACATTTTGGGTATACATGGACCGATTTAATCGAAAAAAAGACCCAATTGTGATGTTTATGGGACATATAGGAGTGCCAACAAAGAAGCTCGTCAAAGGTAATGAATGTTTTATATTTTATTTCTGCGTTTTGTATAGTGCCGCTATGGCTAATTATTTTGTTTACGTCCCCTTCGTGTATTTCGGGGGGTTGCATGCTATCAGATAATAGCTTCTCATGCTTTCGCCGAAAAGCATTTTAAAAATCTGACATGTTGGCTAGATTCACAACGAGTGTAGCTTTAATTGAGTACCCTGCATGTGTGTTTTAATGAAAGTTTGAGTTGTATCGAGTACTATTAGTTGGCGCTCTGGAATTTCCGCTGATTTTGATCCCTGTACAGGGACCGCAGCCGTAGGAGGTTTTGTAAGAACTCCAGCACAGAGAAGAGAATGCAGCCTTGAATATTTAAACATGTAGGTAAAATACTGTTAGTCTTGGGGATTATGGTCACGGACAGTGCTATTCGCCTGTGTTACGCCAGACGCGAAAGCCCCGGAAAATGAACAGGTACAGTAGGCTACAATACTGTAAAGTAGGCCTAATAATGCCAAAAAGAATGCTTAAATGAATTGACTGCTGGTCTTTACTGTATGCTGCACACTTTTTACATTGTATTCCATTTCCAGCGAGACTATTCAAGCCATCGACTCACTGATGGTTGAAGATGATGAGCGATCACCAAATGCAATCTGGAATCTGATGGCATAATGGCACAACATCACCATCGCTCACCATCACTCTAATCACAGTCTGACAGTTGAAAATACTTGAGTGGACTTATGGAAAGCCGTCTGTAAGACATTTAATATATATGATCTACCATTCAGAAGGTCGGTATCACTTTGTCCTTGTTTTTGAAAGAAAAGTAAATTTTTTGTCCTTTAAAATAACATCAAATTGATGAGAAATACAGTATAGACAATGTTAATGTTGTAAATGAGTAATGTAGCTGGAAACGGCAGATTTCTTATGGAATATCTACATAGGCGTACAGAGGCCCATTATCAGTAACCATGACTCCTGTGTTCCAACGGCACATTGTGTTAGCTAATCCAAGTTTATCATTTTAACTTCTTGGATATAGGGGCACTATTTTAATTTTTGGATGAAAAACGTTCCCGTTTTAAACAAGATATTTTGTCACGAAAAGATGCTCGACTTATGCATATAATTGACAGCTTTGGAAAGAAAACACTCTGACGTTTCCAAAACTGCAAAGATACTGTCTGTGAGTGCCACAGAACTGATGTTACAGAAAAAACAGATAAAAATCCAATCAGGAAGTGCCGCATTTTTGAAACCGCCTCATGGCAATGACTCCTTATATGGCTGTGAATGGGCCACGACTGAGCTTAGTCTTTCTGTTGCTTCCCCAACGTGTCGGCAGCATTGTGACGTTTTTGTAGGCATATCATTGGAAGATTGACCATAAGAGACTACATCTACCAGGTGGTCGCTTGATGTCCTCCGTTGTAATTATTGTGTAATCTCCAGCTGCAGTATTTTTCCATTTGCTTCTGATGACAAGAGAACTGCCACCACTGATAGATTATTGAATAGATATGTGAAAAACATCTGGAGGATGGATCCTAAACAACGTTTGCCTTGTTTCTGTCGATATTATGGAGCAAATTTTGAAAAAGTTTGGTGTTATAGTTTAAGTATTTTCGAGTCGATTTCTCAGCTAAGCAGGATGAACAAATGTGACGTTTCTCGCTTTCTGCAAAATATTATTTTAGAAAAAAGGAACATTGCTATCTAACTGGGAGTCTCCTGAGTGAAAGCATCTGAAGTTCTTCAAAGGTAAATTAGTTAATTTGGTTGCTTTTCTTATTTTTGTGAAAATGTTGCCTGCTGCCAGCATGGCCTAGCATAGCATTATGCCATGCTAAACTTACACAAATGCTTGTCTAGCGTTGGCTGTAACATATATTTTGAAACCGGAGATGACAGTGTTGTTAACAAAAGGCTAAGCTTGTGTTTGAATATATTTATTTAATTTCATTTGCGATTTTCATGAATAGAAAAAGTTGCGTTATGGTAATGCGCTTTGAGGCTATGATTGCGTTCCCGGATACGGGATTGCTCCTCGCTAGAGGTTAAAAGGCAAATTGATCATTAGAAAACCCTTTTGCAATTATGTTAGCACAGCTGAAAACTGTTGTTCTGATTAACTTCTTCGATATAGGGGCACTCTTAATTTTTGGATAAAAAAACGTTCCTGCTTTAAACAAGATATTTTGTCATGAAAAGATGCTCGACTATGCATATAAATTGACAGCTTTGGAAGGAAAACACTCTGACGTTTCCAAAACTGCAAAGATATTGTCTGTGAGTGCCCCAGAACTAATGCTACAGGCGAAACCAAGATAAAATTTCATACAGGAAATGCCCCAGATTTTGAATGCGCTGTGTTCCAATGTCTCCTTATATGGCTGTGAATGCGCCAGGAATGAGCCTACACTTTCTGTCGTTTCTCCAAGGTGTTTGCAGCATGGTGACATATTTGTAGGCATATCATTGGAAGATTGACCATAAGAGACTACATTTACCAGGTGTCCGCTTGGGTCCTCCATCGAAATTATTGCGCAATCTCCAGCTGCGTCCACTTTTTCCATTAGGTTCAGAGGAGAAAGGCAACTGCCACAGAATTATTTATCATCGAATAGATATGTGAAAAACACCTTGAGGATTGATTCTAAACAACGTTTGCCTTGTTTCTGTCGATATTATGGAGAAAATTTTGAAAAAGGTTTGCACATATAGTTGATGATATCATTTGATATCAGTTGA
>NW_027013908.1:0-14845 GCF_036934945.1 Oncorhynchus masou masou | reverse complement strand
GATTATGGATGGTGTTTATTGGAGAGGTGCTCAGTTCAAGTGTTTGGGGTTATGGATGGTGTTTAGTGGAGAGGTGCTCAGTTCAAGTGTTTGGGGTTATGGATGGTGTTTAGTGGAGAGGTGCTCAGTTCAAGTGTTTGGGATTATGGATGGTGTTTATTGGAGAGGTGCTCAGTTCAAGTGTTTGGGATTATGGATGGTGTTTATTGGAGAGGTGCTCAGTTCAAGTGTTTGGGGTTATGGATGGTGTTTAGTGGAGAGGTGCTCAGTTCAAGTGTTTGGGGTTATGGATGGTGTTTATTGGAGAGGTGCTCAGTTCAAGTGTTTGGGATTATGGATGGTGTTTATTGGAGAGGTGCTCAGTTCAAGTGTTTGGGGTTATGGATGGTGTTTAGTGGAGAGGTGCTCAGTTCAAGTGTTTGGGGTTATGGATGGTGTTTAGTGGAGAGGTGCTCAGTTCAAGTGTTTGGGGTTATGGATGGTGTTTAGTGGAGAAGTGCTCAGTTCAAGTGTTTGGGGTTATGGATGGTGTTTAGTGGAGAGGTGCTCAGTTCAAGTGTTTGGGGTTGTGTCTGGTGTTTAGTGCAGAAGTCCTCAGTTCAAGTGTTTGGGGTTATGGATGGTGTTTTGTGGAGAAGTGCTCAGTTCAAGTGTTTGGGGTTATGGATGGTGTTTTGTGGAGAAGTGCTCAGTTCAAGTGTTTGGGATTATGGATGGTGTTTATTGGAGAGGTGCTCAGTTCAAGTGTTTGGGATTATGGATGGTGTTTATTGGAGAGGTGCTCAGTTCAAGTGTTTGGGATTATGGATGGTGTTTATTGGAGAGGTGCTCAGTTCAAGTGTTTGGGGTTATGGATGGTGTTTAGTGGAGAGGTGCTCAGTTCAAGTGTTTGGGGTTATGGATGGTGTTTAGTGGAGAGGTGCTCAGTTCAAGTGTTTGGGATTATGGATGGTGTTTATTGGAGAGGTGCTCAGTTCAAGTGTTTGGGATTATGGATGGTGTTTAGTGGAGAGGTGCTCAGTTCAAGTGTTTGGGGTTATGGATGGTGTTTAGTGGAGAGGTGCTCAGTTCAAGTGTTTGGGGTTATGGATGGTGTTTATTGGAGAGGTGCTCAGTTCAAGTGTTTGGGGTTATGGATGGTGTTTAGTGGAGAGGTGCTCAGTTCAAGTGTTTGGGGTTATGGATGGTGTTTAGTGGAGAGGTGCTCAGTTCAAGTGTTTGGGGTTATGGATGGTGTTTAGTGGAGAGGTGCTCAGTTCAAGTGTTTGGGGTTATGGATGGTGTTTAGTGGAGAAGTGCTCAGTTCAAGTGTTTGGGGTTATGGATGGTGTTTAGTGGAGAGGTGCTCAGTTCAAGTGTTTGGGGTTGTGGCTGGTGTTTAGTGGAGAAGTGCTCAGTTCAAGTGTTTGGGGTTGTGTCTGGTGTTTTGTGGAGAAGTGCTCAGTTCAAGTGTTTGGGGTTATGGATGGTGTTTATTGGAGAGGTGCTCAGTTCAAGTGTTTGGGGTTATGGATGGTGTTTATTGGAGAGGTGCTCAGTTCAAGTGTTTGGGGTTATGGATGGTGTTTAGTGGAGAAGTGCTCAGTTCAAGTGTTTGGGGTTATGGATGGTGTTTAGTGGAGAAGTGCTCAGTTCAAGTGTTTGGGGTTATGGATGGTGTTTAGTGGAGAGGTGCTCAGTTCAAGTGTTTGGGGTTATGGATGGTGTTTAGTGGAGAGGTGCTCAGTTCAAGTGTTTGGGGTTATGGATGGTGTTTAGTGGAGAGGTGCTCAGTTCAAGTGTTTGGGGTTATGTCTGGTGTTTAGTGGAGAAGTGCTCAGTTCAAGTGTTTGGGGTTATGGATGGTGTTTAGTGGAGAGGTGCTCAGTTCAAGTGTTTGGGGTTATGGATGGTGTTTAGTGGAGAAGTGCTCAGTTCAAGTGTTTGGGGTTATGGATGGTGTTTTGTGGAGAAGTGCTCAGTTCAAGTGTTTGGGATTATGGATGGTGTTTATTGGAGAGGTGCTCAGTTCAAGTGTTTGGGATTATGGATGGTGTTTATTGGAGAGGTGCTCAGTTCAAGTGTTTGGGGTTATGGATGGTGTTTAGTGGAGAGGTGCTCAGTTCAAGTGTTTGGGGTTATGGATGGTGTTTAGTGGAGAGGTGCTCAGTTCAAGTGTTTGGGATTATGGATGGTGTTTATTGGAGAGGTGCTCAGTTCAAGTGTTTGGGGTTATGGATGGTGTTTATGTGGAGAGGTGCTCAGTTCAAGTGTTTGGTGTTATGGATGGTGTTTAGTGGAGAGGTGCTCAGTTCAAGTGTTTGGGGTTATGGATGGTGTTTATTGGAGAGGTGCTCAGTTCAAGTGTTTGGGATTATGGATGGTGTTTATTGGAGAGGTGCTCAGTTCAAGTGTTTGGGGTTATGGATGGTGTTTAGTGGAGAGGTGCTCAGTTCAAGTGTTTGGGGTTATGGATGGTGTTTAGTGGAGAGGTGCTCAGTTCAAGTGTTTGGGGTTATGGATGGTGTTTAGTGGAGAAGTGCTCAGTTCAAGTGTTTGGGGTTATGGATGGTGTTTAGTGGAGAGGTGCTCAGTTCAAGTGTTTGGGGTTGTGTCTGGTGTTTAGTGGAGAAGTGCTCAGTTCAAGTGTTTGGGGTTGTGTCTGGTGTTTTGTGGAGAAGTGCTCAGTTCAAGTGTTTGGGGTTATGGATGGTGTTTATTGGAGAGGTGCTCAGTTCAAGTGTTTGGGGTTATGGATGGTGTTTATTGGAGAGGTCCTCAGTTCAAGTGTTTGGGGTTATGGATGGTGTTTAGTGGAGAAGTGCTCAGTTCAAGTGTTTGGGGTTATGGATGGTGTTTAGTGGAGAAGTGCTCAGTTCAAGTGTTTGGGGTTGTGTCTGGTGTTTAGTGGAGAAGTGCTCAGTTCAAGTGTTTGGGGTTATGGATGGTGTTTAGTGGAGGCTACAGTACTCACCCTGGGCCTGAGCAGCAGAGCTGTGGGAGTACCCCAGGGCCTGCAGGGCTGTCTCCACCAGCTGGTTGAAGAGGATGTCTTTCCTGACCAGGACAAACTCAGCATGCTCCTCCCTGTGGCCCTCGCTCCTCTCCACCTCCTCACGCTGCATCCCCGTCCGGCCACTGCCTGCTCCACCACCACAGAATACTGGGATCATTAGACCTGGGGGAGGGAGATCACAACGTTAGGCAAAATAAACAACAGGCTGTCCATGTCCATGTTTACTGTCCATGTCTCATCTCTTCATTTGACTGTGTATGTCTCATCTCATTGACTGTCCATGTCTCATCTCTTCATTTGACTGTGTATGTCTCATATCATTTACTGTCCATGTCTCATCTCTTCATTTGACTGTCCATGTCTCATCTCTTCATTTGACTGTGTATGTCTCATCTCTTCATTTAACTGTGTATGTCTCATCTCTTAATTTGACTGTCCATGTCTCATCTCTTCATTTAACTGTGCATGTCTCATCTCTTCATTTGACTGTGCATGTCTCATCTCTTCATTTAACTGTGTATGTCTCATCTCTTCATGTAACTGTGTATGTCTCATCTCTTCATTTGACTGTGTATGTCTCATCTCTTAATATGACTGTCCATGTCTCATCTCTTCATTTGACTGTGTATGTCTAATCTCTTCATTTAACTGTGTATGTCTCATCTCTTCATTTGACAGTGTATGTCTCATCTCTTCATTTGACTGTGCATGTCTCATCTCTTCATTTGACTGTGCATGTCTCATCTCTTCATTTGACTGTCCATGTCTCATTTCATTTGACTGTCCATGTCTCATCTCTTCATTTGACTGTGTATGTCTCATCTCATTTACTGTCCATGTCTCATCTCATTTGACTGTGTATGTCTCATCTCATTTGACTGTGCATGTCTCATCTCTTCATTTGACTGTATATGTCTCATCTCATTTGACTGTGTATGTCTCATCTCTTCATTTGAGTGTGTATGTCTCATCTCATTTGACTGTAGATGTCTCATCTCATTTGACTGTGTATGTCTCATCTCTTCATTTGACTGTGTATGTCTCATCTCATTTGACTGTATATTTCTCATCTCATTTTACTGTGTATGTCTCATCTCATTTGACTGTGTATGTCTCATCTCATTTGACTGTCCATGTCTCATCTCTTCATTTGACTGTGTATGTCTCATCTCATTTACTGTCCATGTCTCATCTCTTCATTTGATTGTGTATGTCTCATCTCTTCATTTGACTGTGTATGTCTCATCTCATTTGACGGTCCATGTCTCATCTTTTCATTTGACTGTGTATGTCTCATCTCATTTACTGTCCATGTCTCATCTCTTCATTTGACTGTGTATGTCTCATCTCATTTGGCTGTCTATGTCTCATCTCTTCATTTGACTGTGTATGTCTCATCTCATTTGACTGTCCATGTCTCATATCTTCATTTGACTGTGTATGTCTCATCCTCATTTGACTGTCCATGTCTCATCTCTTCATTTGACTGTCCATGTCTCATCTCTTCATTTGACTGTGTATGTCTCATCTCATTTGACTGTCCATGTCTCATCTCTTCATTTGACTGTGTATGTCTCATCTCATTTACTGTCCATGTCTCATCTCTTCATTTGACTGTGTATGTCTCATCTCATTGACTGTCCATGTCTCATCTCTTCATTTGACTGTGTATGTCTCATATCATTTACTGTCCATGTCTCATCTCTTCATTTGACTGTCCATGTCTCATCTCTTCATTTGACTGTATATGTCTCATCTCTTCATTTAACTGTGTATGTCTCATCTCTTCATTTGACTGTGTATGTCTCATCTCTTAATTTGACTGTCCATGTCTCATCTCTTCATTTGACTGTGTATGTCTAATCTCTTCATTTAACTGTGTATGTCTCATCTCTTCATTTGACAGTGTATGTCTCATCTCTTCATTTGACTGTGCATGTCTCATCTCTTCATTTGACTGTGCATGTCTCATCTCTTCATTTGACTGTCCATGTCTTATTTCATTTGACTGTCCATGTCTCATCTCTTCATTTGACTGTGTATGTCTCATCTCATTTCCTGTCCATGTCTCATCTCATTTGACTGTGTATGTCTCATCTCTTCATTTACTGTCATGTCTCATCTCTTCATTTGACTATATCTCATCTCATTTGACTGTATATTTCTCATCTCATTTGACTGTGTCTCATCTCATTTGACTGTATGTCTCATCTCATTTGACTGTCCATACTCATCTCTTCATTTGACTGTGTATGTCTCATCTCATTTACTGTCCATGTCTCATCTCTTCATTTTGACTGTTGTCATGTCTCATCTCTTCATTTGATTGTGTATGTCTCATCTCTTCATTTGACTGTGTATGTCTCATCTCATTTGATGGTCCATGTCTCATCTTTTCATTTGACTGTGTATGTCTCATCTCATTTACTGTCCATGTCTCATCTCTTCATTTGACTGTTATGTCTCATCTCATTTGGCTGTCCATGTCTCATCTCTTCATTTGACTGTGTATGTCTCATCTCATGTGACTGTGTATGTCTCATCTCATCATTTGACTGTATATTTCTCATCTCATTTGACTGTGTATGTCTCATCTCATCATTTGACTGTATATTTCTCATCTCATGTGACTGTGTATGTCTCATCTCATCATTTGACTGTATATTTCTCATCTCATTTGACTGTATGTCTCATCTCATTTGACTGTATATTTCATCTCATTTGACTGTGTATGTCTCATCTCATTTGACTGTGTATGTCCCATCTCATTTGACTGTCCAATATGTCTCATCTCTTCATTTGACTGTGTATGTCTCATCTTCATTTGACTGTGCATGTCTCATCTCTTCATTTGACTGTGCATGTCTCATCTCTTCATTTAACTGTGTATGTCTCATCTCTTCATTTCACTGTGTATGTCTCATCTCATTTTACTGTGTGTATGTCTCATCTCATTTGAGTGTGTATGTCTCATCTCTTCATTTGACTGTGTATGTCTCATCTCTTCATTTGACTGTGTATGTATCATCTCTCTCTTCATTTGACTGTCCATGTCTCATCTCTTCATTTGACTGTGTATGTCTCATCTCATTTGACTGTCCATGTCTCATCTCTTCGTTTGACTGTGTATGTCTCATCTCATTTGACTGTACATGTCTCATCTCTTCATTTGACTGTGTATGTCTCATCTCATTTGACTGTCCATTTCTCATCTCTTCATTTGACTGTCCATGTCTCATCTCTTCATTTGACTGTCCATTTCTCATCTCTCATTTGACTGTCCATGTCTCATCTCTTCATTTGACTGTGTATGTCTCATCTCATTTGACTGTACATGTCTCATCTCATTTGACTGTAAATGTAGATGTTTTCTTATAGCTTACCAGTTAGTTTCATAGATAAAGCTGGAACCATGGTAACCTTCCCAAAGTCACAGCGCCTAAACGATGCCCACATGATGCCCATACACATGGTTTTCTATGGCTTTCATCTCTATGGCCCCACTATCCTTTTGGCTCACAGCAACAATTCCAATTCCTCCACCAATATTCCTCTTCTTACTAAAAGGCTTTTGGTTGTAGGCCACCTGTCGACTAATTAATTAAGGCTCTCAGAAGAAATGAGGGTCTGAGCATTAGGCAAACTCCCTGCACTAATAATAAGAGTAGAGCTATCACACACACACACACACACACACACACACACACACACACACACACACACCATTAGATCTCCCTCTCTCTTGTTTTAATCAGTCAATTGCTATATTTCTACTTCCTCTCCATGAATCATCCCGGCTCCCAGTTTGCTGGGCTCTTATGGAGTGAATTACACTGGAGCTCTGTGCCAATTCAAGTAAGTGAATTTCCCCCAACAGGCCAATATAACTGTCAACACAGAGCAGCTCCAACCACTCTCTCTCTCTCTCTCTCTCTCTCTCTCTTTTCCCACTCTCTCGTAGTTCTCTCTCTCTCTCTCTCTCTCTGTCTCTCTCACCCCTCGTCCCCCCCTCTCTCTCTCTCTCTCTCTCTCTCTCCCCCCTTCCTCTCTCTTCTCTCTCTCTCTCTCTCTCTCTCTCTCTCTCTCTCTCTCTCTCCTCTCTGTCCCTCTCTCTCTCCCCTCTCTCTCTCTCCCTCTTCCCTCTCTCTCTCTCTACCTCTCCCTCTTCCCCCTCTCTCTCTCTTCCCTCATCCTACCTCATCTCCTTTCCAACACCTTTCTCCCTTTGCCCACTCTCTTGTAGTTCCCTCTTGCTGTAACTCAGTCACCCTCTTTCTCTCTGTCCCTCTCCTCTCTCTCTCTCTCTCTCTCTCTCTCTCCCTCTCTCTCTCTCTCTCTCTCTCTCTCCCTCTCCCCCTCTCACTCTCTTCCTCATTCTCCACTCCTCGTCTTCTTTCTAACACCTTTCTATTTTTCCCCACTCTCTCATAGTTCCCTCTTGCTGTAACTCAGTCTCCCTTTTCTCCCTCCCCACCTCTCTCCCCCTCTCTCTTTCTCCCACTCCTCTCCCCCATCACCTCCCCTATACCCTTTCCCTGTCTCCCTCTCCCCATCACCTCTCCTCATCATCTCTTCCCCTCTCCCATCACCTCTCCCCTATACCTTTCCCTGTCTCCCCTCTCCCATCACCTCTTCCTTCTCCCTGTCTCCCTCTCCCCTCTTCCCTCTCCCCATCTCCATCACCTCTTCCCTCTCCCCATCTCCCATCACCTCTCCCCATCTCCCATCACTCTCCCCATCTCCCATCACCTCTCCTCTCCCCATCTCCCATCACCTCTCCCCTCTCCCCATTTCCCATCACCTCTCCCATCTCCCCATCTCCCCATCTCCCATCACCTCTCCCCATCTCCCATCACCTCCCCATCTCCCCTGCCCCCCATCTCCCATCACCTCTTCCCTCTCCCCATCTCCCATCTCCCCATCACCCATCACCTCTTCCCTCTCCCCATCTCCCATCACCTCTTCCCATCTCCCATCACCTCTCCCCATTCCTCTCCCCATCTCCCATCACCTCTTCCCATCTCCCATCACCTCTCCCCATCTCCATCACCTCTCCCCATCTCCATCTCCCATCACCTCTTCCTCTCCCTCTCCCCCTCTTCCCTCTCCCTCTCCCCCATCTCCCCATCTCCCATCACTTCCCTCCCCCTCTCCCCCTATTCCCTCTCCCCCTCTCCCCCATCTCCCATCACCTCTCCCCTCTCCCCCTCTTCCCTCTTCCCTCTCCCCCCATCTCCATCACCCTCCCCCTTCCCCTCCCTTCCTCTCCCCTCTCCCATCTCTCTCCCCCTCATCTCCCATCACTCTCCCTCTCCCCCTCTTCCCTCTCCCCCTCTCCCATCACCTCCCCATCTCCCATCACCTCTCCCCCTTATCACCTCTCCCCATCTCCATCCTCTCACCTCTCCCCATCTCTCATCACCTCTCCCCTTATCACCTCTCCCCTTATCACCTCTCCCCCTTATCACCTCTCCCCTTATCACCTCTCCCCTTATCACTTCTCCCCTTATCACTTCTCCCCTTATCACTTCTCCCCTTATCACCTCTCCCCATCTCTCATCACCTCTCCCCTTATCACCTCTCCCCTTATCACTTCTCCCCTTATCACCTCTCTCATCACCTCTCCGCTTATCACCTCTCCCCTTATCACCTCTCCCCATCTCTCATCATCTCTCCCCTTATCACTTCTCCCCTTATCACCTCTCCCCATCTCTCATCACCTCTCCCCTTATCACCTCTCCCCTTATCACTTCTCCCCATCTCTCATCACCTCTCCCCATCACCTCTCCCCATCTCCCATCACCTCTCACCTCTCCCCATCTCTCATCACCTCTCCCCTTATCACCTCTCCCCTTATCACCTCTCCCCATCTCCCATCACCTCTCCCCTTATCACCTCTCCCCTTATCACCTCTCACCTCTCCCCATCTCTCATCACCTCTCCCCTTATCACCTCTCCCCATCACCTCTCCCCATCTCCCATCACCTCTCACCTCTCCCCTTATCACCTCTCACCTCTCCCCATCTCTCATCACCTCTCCCCTTATCACCTCTCCCCATCACCTCTCCCCATCTCCCATCACCTCTCACCTCTCCCCATCTCTCATCACCTCTCCCCTTATCACCTCTCCCCTTATCACTTCTCCCCTTATCACCTCTCCCCATCTCTCATCACCTCTCCCCTTATCACCTCTCCCCTTATCACTTCTCCCCATCTCTCATCACCTCTCCCCATCACCTCTCCCCATCTCCCATCACCTCTCACCTCTCCCCATCTCTCATCACCTCTCCCTTATCACCTCTCCCCTTATCACCTCTCCCCATCTCCCATCACCTCTCCCCTTATCACCTCTCCCCTTATCACCTCTCACCTCTCCCCATCTCTCATCACCTCTCCCCTTATCACCTCTCCCCATCACCTCTCCCCATCTCCCATCACCTCTCACCTCTCCCCTTATCACCTCTCACCTCTCCCCATCTCTCATCACCTCTCCCCTTATCACCTCTCCCCATCACCTCTCCCCATCTCCCATCACCTCTCACCTCTCCCCATCTCTCATCACCTCTCCCCTTATCACCTCTCCCCTTATCACCTCTCCCCTTATCACCTCTCCCCTTATCACCTCTCCCCATCTCTCATCACCTCTCCCCTTATCACCTCTCCCCTTATCACCTCTCCCCTTATCACCTCTCCCCTTATCACCTCTCCCCTTATCACCTCTCCCCTCTCCCCTTATCACCTCTCCCCTTATCACCTCTCCCCTTATCACCTCTCCCCTTATCACCTCTCCCCTCTCCCCTTATCACCTCTCCCCTTATCACCTCTCCGCTTCTCTCATCACCTCTCCCCTTATCACCTCTCCCCTTATCACCTCTCCCCTTATCACCTCTCCCCTTATCACCTCTCCCCTTATCACCTCTCCCCTTATCACCTCTCCCCTTATCACCTCTCCCCTTATCACCTCTCCCCTTATCACCTCTCCCCTTATCACCTCTCCCCATCACCCCCTTTTCCCTTTATTTTATTTCACTTCATTTATTAACTTTTATTTATTCAGCGGAACCTAATTGAGACCATTGTCTCATTTACAATGGTGCCCTGAGAACAATTGCATCAAGACAGCAAAAAATAAATTACTTATTTAACAACAGAGTTTTAAACTGCCCTATCTGTCACGCCCTGACCTTAGAGAGCCTTTTTATGTCTCTATTTGGTTTGGTCAGGGTGTGATTTGGGTGGGCATTCTATGTTCTTTATTTCTATGTTTTGTGTTTCTATGTTTTGGCCGGGTATGGTTCTCAATCAGGGACAGCTGTCTATCGTTGTCTCTGATTGGGAATCATACTTAGGCAGCCTGTTTTGCCACCTTAGGTTGTGGGATGTTGTTTTTTGTTAGCTCTGTGTAGCCTTCAGAACGTGACGGTCGGATTAAATAAAGAATCATGAACATGTACCACGCTGCACCTTGGTCCACTTCTTCTGACGAGCGTTACATTATCGGCACCAGGGAATCCAGGTGGAATTTGTTTTGTAATGTATTCCATAACTGTGGTGCATTAAAACTTTGTGGGGACAAGCGGGACCTCAAGAGTTAACCTTGCGAATGTGTTTGCTATCTCATATTGTTATAATTCAACAAGGAAGTGAGGGATGTCTTGCTCCTACGCTGATCTGACCAACCGGAATCCATGCTTCAAGATTGTTTTGATCACGGGACTGGGAAATGTTTCGGGCAGCCTCAGAGAATAACATTGATCTATATTCTGACTCAGTGAGTGAGTTTATAAGGAAGTGCATTAGAGGTGTTGTACCCACTGTGACTATTACAACCTACCCTAACCAGAAACCGTGGATAGATGGAGCCATTCGACCATTAAACGTGTTAACCCTCGCAAGGCTTCTGGCCTCCTCAGAGGATGCGCAGATCATCTGGCTGGTATGTTTACGGACATATTCAATCGCTCCCTATCCCAGTCTGCTGTCCCCACATGCTTCAAGATGGCCACCATTGTTCCTGTACCAAAGAAGGCAAAGATAACTGAACTCTACCGAATTGAACTTCAACTACCCGGTCAACATTCCGCGTCGCTCCACAGGTAGTATCACATTTTCATTTCACTTCATAACAGTACAACGGTTTGATTTGTTTGATCGTAGCTAGCCAGCTACATAGCCGTCTTTGTATCTAAGACAATTGTGTAGTCTAGAGCGATTTTCTAGGTTAGCTGGCCAGCTATTGTCGTTCTTTAACGTAGCTAGCCAGCTAGCCCCGAATAGCAGCACTGTAGAAACTATTACAGTACAACGGTTTGATTTGTTTGATCGTAGCTAGCTAGCTACATAGCCGTCTTTGTATCTAAGACAATTGTGTAGCCTAGAGCGATTTTCTAGGTTAGCTAGCCAGCTATTGTCGTTCTTTTAAGGTAACGTAACGCAATCAACCTGCTAGCTAGCCAGCTAGCCCCCGAATAGCAGCACTGTAGAAACTATTACACTCGACGGAACGACTTGATTAGTGTAGTGTCAACATCGCAGCCACTACCAGCTAGCCTACAAAGTCAACAACGCAGCCACTGCCAGCTAGCCTACTCCAGCAGTACTGTATCATTTCAATCATTTTAGTCAATAAGATTCTTGCTACGTAAGCTTAACTTTCTGAACATTCGAGAGCGTGTAGTCCACTTGTCATTCCAATCTCCTTTGCATTAGCGTAGCCTCTTCTGTAGCCTGTCAACTATGTGTCTATCTATCCCTGTTCTCTCCTCTCTGCACAGACCATACAAACGCTCCACACCGCGTGGCCGCGGCCACCCTAATCTGGTGGTCCCAGCGCGCACGACCCACGTGGAGTTCCAGGTCTCCGGTAGCCTCTGGAACTGCCGATCTGCGGCCAACAAGGCAGAGTTCATCTCAGCCTATGCCTCCCTCCAGTCCCTCGACTTCTTGGCACTGACGGAAACATGGATCACCACAGATAACACTGCTACTCCTACTGCTCTCTCTTCGTCCGCCCACGTGTTCTCGCACACCCCGAGAGCTTCTGGTCAGCGGGGTGGTGGCACCGGGATCCTCATCTCTCCCAAGTGGTCATTCTCTCTCTCTCCCCTTACCCATCTGTCTATCGCCTCCTTTGAATTCCATGCTGTCACAGTTACCAGCCCTTTCAAGCTTAACATCCTTATCATTTATCGCCCTCCAGGTTCCCTCGGAGAGTTCATCAATGAGCTTGATGCCTTGATAAGCTCCTTTCCTGAGGACGGCTCACCTCTCACAGTCCTGGGCGACTTTAACCTCCCCACGTCTACCTTTGACTCATTCCTCTCTGCCTCCTTCTTTCCACTCCTCTCCTCTTTTGACCTCACCCTCTCACCTTCCCCCCTACTCACAAGGCAGGCAATACGCTCGACCTCATCTTTACTAGATGCTGTTCTTCCACTAACCTCATTGCAACTCCCCTCCAAGTCTCCGACCACTACCTTGTATCCTTTTCCCTCTCGCTCTCATCCAACACTTCCCACACTGCCCCTACTCGGATGGTATCGCGCCGTCCCAACCTTCGCTCTCTCTCCCCCGCTACTCTCTCCTCTTCCATCCTATCATCTCTTCCCTCTGCTCATACCTTCTCCAACCTATCTCCTGATTCTGCCTCCTCAACCCTCCTCTCTTCCCTTTCTGCATCCTTTGACTCTCTATGTCCCCTATCCTCCAGGCCGGCTCGGTCCTCCCCCTCCCGCTCCGTGGCTCGATGACTCATTGCGAGCTCACAGAACAGAGCTCCGGGCAGCCGAGCGGAAATGGAGGAAAACTCGCCTCCCTGCGGACCTGGCATCCTTTCACTCCCTCCTCTCTACATTTTCCTCCTCTGTCTCTGCTGCTAAAGCCACTTTCTACCACTCTAAATTCCAAGCATCTGCCTCTAACCCTAGGAAGCTCTTTGCCACCTTCTCCTCCCTCCTGAATCCTCCTCCCCCCCCTCCTCCCCTCTCTGCAGATGACTTCGTCAACCATTTTGAAAAGAAGGTCGACGACATCCGATCCTCGTTTGCTAAGTCAAACGACACCGCTGGTTCTGCTCACACTGCCCTACCCTGTGCTCTGACCTCTTTCTCCCCTCTCTCTCCAGATGAAATCTCGCTTCTTGTGACGGCCGGCCGCCCAACAACCTGCCCGCTTGACCCTATCCCCTCCTCTCTTCTCCAGACCATTTCCGGAGACCTTCTCCCTTACCTCACCTCGCTCATCAACTCATCCCTGACCGCTGGCTACGTCCCTTCCGTCTTCAAGAGAGCGAGAGTTGCACCCCTTCTGAAAAAACCTACACTCGATCCCTCCGATGTCAACAACTACAGACCAGTATCCCTTCTTTCTTTTCTCTCCAAAACTCTTGAACGTGCCGTCCTTGGCCAGCTCTCCCGCTATCTCTCTCAGAATGACCTTCTTGATCCAAATCAGTCAGGTTTCAAGACTAGTCATTCAACTGAGACTGCTCTTCTCTGTATCACGGAGGCGCTCCGCACTGCTAAAGCTAACTCTCTCTCCTCTGCTCTCATCCTTCTAGACCTATCGGCTGCCTTCGATACTGTGAACCATCAGATCCTCCTCTCCACCCTCTCCGAGTTGGGCATCTCCGGCGCGGCCCACGCTTGGATTGCGTCCTACCTGACAGGTCGCTCCTACCAGGTGGCGTGGCGAGAATCTGTCTCCTCGCCACGCGCTCTCACCACTGGTGTCCCCCAGGGCTCTGTTCTAGGCCCTCTCCTATTCTCGCTATACACCAAGTCACTTGGCTCTGTCATAACCTCACATGGTCTCTCCTATCATTGCTATGCAGACGACACACAATTAATCTTCTCCTTTCCCCCTTCTGATGACCAGGTGGCGAATCGCATCTCTGCATGTCTGGCAGACATATCAGTGTGGATGACGGATCACCACCTCAAGCTGAACCTCGGCAAGACGGAGCTGCTCTTCCTCCCGGGGAAGGACTGCCCGTTCCATGATCTCGCCATCACGGTTGACAACTCCATTGTGTCCTCCTCCCAGAGCGCTAAGAACCTTGGCGTGATCCTGGACAACACCCTGTCGTTCTCAACCAACATCATGGCGGTGGCCCGTTCCTGTAGGTTCATGCTCTACAACATCCGCAGAGTACGACCCTGCCTCACACAGGAAGCGGCGCAGGTCCTAATCCAGGCACTTGTCATCTCCCGTCTGGATTACTGCAACTCGCTGTTGGCTGGGCTCCCTGCCTGTGCCATTAAACCCCTACAACTCATCCAGAACGCCGCAGCCCGTCTGGTGTTCAACCTTCCCAAGTTCTCTCACGTCACCCCGCTCCTCCGCTCTCTCCACTGGCTTCCAGTTGAAGCTCGCATCCGCTACAAGACCATGGTGCTTGCCTACGGAGCTGTGAGGGGAACGGCACCGCAGTACCTCCAGGCTCTGATCAGGCCCTACACCCAAACAAGGGCACTGCGTTCATCCACCTCTGGCCTGCTCGCCTCCCTACCACTGAGGAAGTACAGTTCCCGCTCAGCCCAGTCAAAACTGTTCGCTGCTCTGGCCCCCCAATGGTGGAACAAACTCCCTCACGACGCCAGGACAGCGGAGTCAATCACCACCTTCCGGAGACACCTGAAACCCCACCTCTTCAAGGAATACCTAGGATAGGATAAGTAATCCTTCTCACCCCCCCCCCTTAATGATTTAGATGCACTATTGTAAAGTGGCTGTTCCACTGGATGTCAGAAGGTGAATTCACCAATTTGTAAGTCGCTCTGGATAAGAGCGTCTGCTAAATGACTTAAATGTAAATGTAAATGTAAATGACTATCGCCCGTAGCACTCACT
>NW_027013907.1:0-14848 GCF_036934945.1 Oncorhynchus masou masou | reverse complement strand
TCCTGGTATAACTGGGCTAGGCTGAACAGGTTCCTGGTATAACTGGGCTAGGCTGAACAGGCTCCTGGTATAACTGGGCTAGGCTGAACTGGCTCCTGGTATAACTGGGCTAGGCTGAACAGGCTCCTGGTATAACTGGGCTAGGCTGAACAGGTTCCTGGTATAACTGGGCTAGGCTGAACAGGTTCCTGGTATAACTGGGCTAGGCTGAACAGGTTCCTGGTACTGGGCTGAAGCTGGAGCAGGCTCCTGGTATGTCCAGGCTGGGCTGAACTGGGCTAGGCTGAACTGGCTCCTGGTATAACTGGGCTAGGCTGAACAGGTTCCTGGTATAACTGAGCTGGGCTGAACAGGCTCCTGGTGGCATAACTTTACTGGGCTGAACAGGTTCCTGGTATAACTGGGCTAGGCAGTTGGGTTCCTGGTATAACTGAGCTAGGCTGAACAGGTTCCTGGTATAACTGGGCTAGGCTGAACAGGTTCCTGGTATAGCTGGGCTAGGCTGAACAGGTTCCTGGTATAACTGGGCCACATGAGCTGAACAGGCTCCTGGTATATCTGGGCTAGGCTGAACTGGGCTAGGCTGAACTGGCTCCTGGTATAACTTTGCTAGGCTGAACAGGTTCCTGCTATAACTGGGCTAGGCTGAACAGGCTCCTGGTATAACTTTGCTAGGCTGAACAGGTTCCTGGTATAACTGAGCTAGCTGAACAGGTTCCTGGTATAACTGGGCTAGGCTGAACAGGCTCCCTGGTATAACTGGGCTGGCTGAACTGGCTCCTGGTATAACTGGGCTAGGCTGAACAGGTTCCTGGTATAACTGGGCTAGGCTGAACAGGCTCCTGGTATAACTGGGCTAGGCTGAACTGGCTCCTGGTATAACTGGGCTAGGCTGAACAGGCTCCTGGTATAACTGGGCTAGGCTGAACAGGTTCCTGGTATAACTGGGCTAGGCTGAACAGGTTCCTGGTATAACTGGGCTAGGCTGAACAGGTTCCTGGTATAACTGGGCTAGGCTGAACAGGCTCCTGGTATAACTGGGCTAGGCTGAACAGGTTCCTGGTATAACTGGGCTAGGCTGAACAGGCTCCTGGTATATCTGGGCTAGGCTGAACTGGGCTAGGCTGAACTGGCTCCTGGTATAACTGGGCTAGGCTGAACAGGTTCCTGGTATAACTGGGCTAGGCTGAACAGGCTCCTGGTATAACTTTGCTAGGCTGAACAGGTTCCTGGTATAACTGGGCTAGGCTGAACAGGTTCCTGGTATAACTGGGCTAGGCTGAACAGGTTCCTGGTATAACTGGGCTAGGCTGAACAGGTTCCTGGTATAACTGGCTCCAGGTTCCTGGTATAACTGGGCTAGGCTGAACAGGCTCCTGGTATATCTGGGCTAGGCTGAACTGGGCTAGGCTGAACTGGCTCCTGGTATAACTTTGCTAGGCTGAACAGGTTCCTGCTATAACTGGGCTAGGCTGAACAGGCTCCTGGTATAACTGGGCTAGGCTGAACAGGTTCCTGGTATAACTGGGCTAGGCTGAACAGGTTCCTGGTATAACTGGGCTAGGCTGAACAGGCTCCTGGTATAACTGGGCTAGGCTGAACAGGCTCCCAACTGGAGCTAGGCTGAACAGGCTCCCTGGTATAACTGGGCTAGGCTGAACAGGTTCCTGGTATAACTGGGCTAGGCTGAACAGGCTCCTGGTATAACTGGGCTAGGCTGAACAGGCTCCTGGTATAACTGGGCTAGGGCTGAACAGGTTCCTGGTATAACTGGGCTAGGCTGAACAGGTTCCTGGTATAACTGGGCTAGGCTGAACAGGCTCCTGGTATAACTGGGCTAGGCTGAACAGGTTCCTGGGCTAGGCTGAACAGGTTCCTGGTATAACTGGGCTAGGCTAACTGGCTGAACAGGCTCCTGGTATATCTTTGCTAGGCTGAACTGGTAGGCTGAACTGGCTCCTGGTATAACTTTGCTAGGCTGAACAGGTTCCTGGTATAACTGGGCTAGGCTGAACAGGATCCTGGTATAACTTTGCTAGGCTGAACAGGTTCCTGGTATAACTGGGCTAGGCTGAACAGGCTCCTGGTATAACTGGGGTATAGGCTGAACAGGTCCTGGTATAACTCTGAGCTGAACAGGCTCCTGGTATAACTGGGCTAGGCTGAACTGGCTCCTGGTATACTGGGCTCTGAACAGGCTCCTGGTATAACTTTGCTAGGCTGAACAGGTTCCTGGTATAACTGGGCTAGGCTGAACAGGCTCCTGGTATAACTGGGCTGAACAGGTTCCTGGTATAACTGGGCTAGGCTGAACTGGCTCCTGGTATAACTTTGCTAGGCTGAACAGGTTCCTGGTATAACTGGGCTAGGCTGAACAGGCTCCTGGTATATCTGTATAACTTTATAACTTTGCTAGGCTGAACTGGCTCCTGGTATAACTGGGCTAGGCTGAACAGGCTCCTGGTATAACTTTGCTAGGCTGAACAGGCTCCTGGTATAACTGGGCTAGGCTGAACGGGCTCCTGGTATAACTGGGCTAGGCTGAACAGGCTCCTGGTATAACTGGGCTAGGCTGAACTGGCTCCTGGTATAACTGGGCTAGGCTGAACAGGCTCCTGGTATAACTGGGCTAGGCTGAACAGGCTCCTGGTATAACTGGGCTAGGCTGAACAGGCTCCTGGTATAACTGGGCTAGGCTGAACTGGCTCCTGGTATAACTGTTGAACAGGTTCCTGGTATAACTGGGCTAGGCTGAACAGGCTCCTGGTATATCTGGGCTAGGCTGAACTGGGCTAGGCTGAACTGGCTCCTGGTATAACTTTGCTAGGCTGAACAGGTTCCTGGTATAACTGGGCTAGGCTGAACAGGCTGTGAACTCCTGGTATAACTGGGCTAGGCTGAACAGGCTCCTGGTATAACTTTGCTAGGCTGAACAGGTTCCTGGTATAACTGGGCTAGGCTGAACAGGCTCCTGGTATAACTGGGCTAGGCTGAACAGGTTCCTGGTATAACTGGGCTAGGCTGAACAGGCTCCTGGTATAACTGGGCTAGGCTGAACTGGCTCCTGGTATAACTGGGCTAGCTGAACAGGTTCCTGAACTGGGCTAGGCTGAACAGGCTCCTGGTATAACTGCTAGGCTGAACAGGCTCCTGGTATAACTGGGCTAGGCTGAACAGGTTCCTGGTATAAACTGGGCTGAACAGGTTCCTGGTATAACTGGCTCCTGAACAGGATCCTGGTATAACTTTGCTAGGCTGAACAGGTTCCTGGTATAACTGGGCTAGGCTGAACTGGCTCCTGGTATAACTGGGCTAGCTGAACAGGCTCCTGGTATAACTGGGCTAGGCTGAACAGGTTCCTGGTATAACTGGGCTAGGCTGAACAGGTTCCTGGTATAACTGGGCTAGGCTGAACTGGCTCCTGGTATAACTTTGCTAGGCTGAACAGGTTCTGAGGCTCCTGGTATAACAGGCTTTCCTGGTATAACTGGGCTAGGCTGAACAGGCTCCTGGTATAACTTTGCTAGGCTGAACTGGCTCCTGGTATAACTGGGCTAGGCTGAACAGGCTCCTGGTATAACTTTGCTAGGCTGAACAGGTTCCTGGTATAACTGGGCTAGGCTGAACTGGCTCCTGGTATAACTGGGCTAGGCTGAACAGGCTCCTGGTATAACTGGGCTAGGCTGAACTGGCTCCTGGTATAACTGGGCTAACTGGGCTAGGCTGAACTGGCTCCTGGTATAACTGGGCTAGGCTGAACAGGCTCCTGGTATAACTGGGCTAGGCTGAACAGGCTCCTGGTATAACTGGGCTAGGCTGAACTGGCTCCTGGTATAACTGGGCTAGGCTGAACAGGCTCCTGGTATAACTGGGCTAGGCTGAACTGGCTCCTGGTATAACTGGGCTAGCTCCCTGGTATATCTGGGCTAGGCTGAACTGGGCTAGGCTGAACTGGCTCCTGGTATAACTGGGCTAGGCTGAACAGGTTCCTGGTATAACTGGGCTAGGCTGAACAGGCTCCTGGTATAAGTTTGCTAGGCTGAACTGGCTCCTGGTATAACTGGGCTAGGCTGAACAGGCTCCTGGTATAACTTTGCTAGGCTGAACAGGTTCCTGGTATAACTGGGCTAGGCTGAACTGGCTCCTGGTATAACTGGGCTAGGCTGAACAGGCTCCTGGTATAACTGGGCTAGGCTGAACTGGCTCCTGGTATAACTGGGCTAGGCTGAACTGGCTCCTGGTATAACTGGGCTAGGCTGAACAGGTTCCTGGTATAACTGGGCTAGGCTGAACAGGCTCCTGGTATAACTGGGCTAGGCTGAACTGGCTCCTGGTATAACTGGGCTAGGCTGAACTGGCTCCTGGTATAACTGGGCTAGGCTGAACAGGTTCCTGGTATAACTGGGCTAGGCTGAACAGGCTCCTGGTATAACTGGGCTAGGCTGAACTGGCTCCTGGTATAACTGGGCTAGGCTGAACTGGCTCCTGGTATAACTGGGCTAGGCTGAACAGGCTCCTGGTATAACTTTGCTAGGCTGAACAGGTTCCTGGTATAACTGGGCTAGGCTGAACTGGCTCCTGGTATAACTGGGCTAGGCTGAACAGGTTCCTGGTATAACTGGGCTAGGCTGAACAGGCTCCTGGTATAACTGGGCTAGGCTGAACTGGCTCCTGGTATAACTGGGCTAGGCTGAACAGGCTCCTGGTATAACTTTGCTAGGCTGAACAGGTTCCTGGTATAACTGGGCTAGGCTGAACTGGCTCCTGGTATAACTGGGCTAGGCTGAACAGGCTCCTGGTATAACTGGGCTAGGCTGAACTGGCTCCTGGTATAACTGGGCTAGGCTGAACTGGCTCCTGGTATAACTGGGCTAGGCTGAACAGGTTCCTGGTATAACTGGGCTAGGCTGAACAGGCTCCTGGTATAACTGGGCTAGGCTGAACTGGCTCCTGGTATAACTGGGCTAGGCTGAACAGGCTCCTGGTATAACTGGGCTAGGCTGAACTGGGCTAGGCTGAACTGGCTCCTGGTATAACTGGGCTAGGCTGAACAGGATCCTGGTATAACTGGGCTAGGCTGAACAGGTTCCTGGTATAACTGGGCTAGGCTGAACAGGCTCCTGGTATAACTGGGCTAGGCTGAACAGGCTCCTGGTATAACTGGGCTATGCTGAACAGGCTCCTGGTATATCTGGGCTAGGCTGAACTGGGCTGGGCTAGGCTGAACTGGCTCCTGGTATAACTGGGCTAGGCTGAACTCCTGGCTCCTGGTATAAACTGGCTCCTGGTATAACTGGGCTAGGCTGAACAGGTTCCTGGTATAACTGGGCTAGGCTGAACAGGCTCCTGGTATAACTGGGCTAGGCTGAACTGGCTCCTGGTATAACTGGGCTAGGCTGAACAGGTTCCTGGTATAACTGGGCTAGGCTGAACAGGCTCCTGGTATATCTGGGCTGAACTGGCTCCTGGTATACTGGGCTAGGCTGAACTGGCTCCTGGTATATCTGGGCTAGGCTGAACAGGTTCCTGGTATAACTGGGCTAGGCTGAACAGGCTCCTGGTATAACTGGGCTAGGCTGAACTGGCTCCTGGTATAACTAAACAGGCTCCTGGTATAACTGCTAGGCTGAACAGGTTCCTGGTATAACTGGGCTAGGCTGAACAGGCTCCTGGTATAACTGGGCTAGGCTGAACAGGCTCCTGGTAACTGGGCTAGGCTGAACTGGCTCCTGGTATAACTGGGCTAGGCTGAACTGGCTCCTGGTATAACTGGGCTAGGCTGAACAGGCTCCTGGTATAACTGGGCTAGGCTGAACAGGCTCCTGGTATAACTGGGCTAGGCTGAACTGGCTCCTGGTATAACTGGGCTAGGCTGAACTGGCTCCTGGTATAACTGGGCTAGGCTGAACAGGCTCCTCTGGGCTGGCTATAACTGGGCTAGGCTGAACAGGCTCCTGGTATAACTGGGCTAGGCTGAACTGGCTCCTGGTATAACTGGGCTAGGCTGAACTGGCTCCTGGTATAACTGGGCTAGGCTGAACAGGCTCCTGGTATAACTCTAGGCTGAACAGGTTCCTGGTATAACTGGGCTAGGCTGAACAGGCTCCTGGTATAACTGGGCTAGGCTGAACAGGCTCCTGGTATAACTGGGCTAGGCTGAACAGGCTCCTGGTATAACTGGGCTAGGCTGAACAGGCTCCTGGTATAACTGGGCTAGGCTGAACAGGCTCCTGGTATAACTTTGCTAGGCTGAACAGGTTCCTGGTATAACTGGGCTAGGCTGAACTGGCTCCTGGTATAACTGGGCTAGGCTGAACAGGTTCCTGGTATAACTGGGCTAGGCTGAACTGGCTCCTGGTATAACTGGCTAGGCTGAACAGGATCCTGGTATAACTGGGCTAGGCTGAACAGGCTCCTGGTATAACTGGGCTAGGCTGAACAGGTTCCTGGTATAACTGGGCTAGGCTGAACAGGCTCCTGGTATAACTGGGCTAGGCTGAACAGGCTCCTGGTATAAGGCTGGGGCTAGGCTGAACTGGCTCCTGGTATAACTGGGCTAGGCTGAACTGGCTCCTGGTATAACTGGGCTAGGCTGAACAGGTTCCTGGTATAACTGGGCTAGGCTGAACAGGCTCCTGGTATAACTGGGCTAGCTGAACTGGCTCCTGGTATAACTGGGCTAGGCTGAACAGGTTCCTGGTATAACTGGGCTAGGCTGAACAGGCTCCTGGTATATCTGGGCTAGGCTGAACTGGGCTAGGCTGAACTGGCTCCTGGGCTATAACTTCCTGGTATAACTGCTAGGCTGAACAGGATCCTGAACTGGCTCCTGGTATAACTGGGCTAGGCTGAACAGGTTCCTGGTATAACTTTGCTAGGCTGAACAGGTTCCTGGTATAACTGGGCTCTGAACTGGCTCCCTGGTATAACTGGGCTAGGCTGAACAGGCTCCTGGTATAACTGGGCTAGCTGAACTGGCTCCTGGTATAACTGGGCTAGGCTGAACTGGCTCCTGGTATAACTGGGCTAGGCTGAACAGGCTCCTGGTATAACTGGGCTAGGCTGAACAGGCTCCTGGTATAACTGGGCTAGGCTGTTCCTGGTATAACTGGGCTAGGCTGAACTGGCTCCTGGTATAACTGGGCTAGGCTGAACAGGCTCCTGGTATAACTGGGCTAGGCTGAACAGGCTCCTGGTATAACTGGGCTAGGCTGAACTGGCTCCTGGTATAACTGGGCTAGGCTGAACTGGCTCCTGGTATAACTTTGCTAGGCTGAACAGGTTCCTGGTATAACTGGGCTAGGCTGAACAGGCTCCTGGTATAACTTTGCTAGGCTGAACAGGTTCCTGGTATAACTGGGCTAGGCTGAACAGGCTCCTGGTATAACCTAGGTGAACAGGTTCCTGGTATAACTGGGCTAGGCTGAACAGGCTCCTGGTATAACTGGGCTAGGCTGAACAGGCTCCTGGTATAACTGGGCTAGGCTGAACAGGCTCCTGGTATAACTGGGCTAGGCTGAACAGGCTCCTGGTATAACTGGGCTAGGCTGAACTGGCTCCTGGTATAACTGGGCTAGGCTGAACAGGCTCCTGGTATAACTGGGCTAGGCTGAACAGGTTCCTGGTATAACTGGGCTAGGCTGAACTGGCTCCTGGTATAACTGCTCCTCCTGGTATAACTGGGCTAGGCTGAACAGGTTCCTGGTATAACTGGGCTAGGCTGAACAGGCTCCTGGTATAACTGGGCTAGGCTGAACTGGCTCCTGGTATAACTGGGCTAGGCTGAACAGGTTCCTGGTATAACTGGGCTAGGCTGAACAGGCTCCTGGTATAACTGGGCTGGGCTCCTGGTATAACTGGCTGAACTGGCTCTGAACTGGCTCCTGGTATAACTTTGCTAGGCTGAACAGGTTCCTGGTATAACTGGGCTAGGCTGAACAGGCTCCTGGTATAACTGGGCTAGGCTGAACAGGTTCCTGGTATAACTGGGCTAGGCTGAACAGGCTCCTGGTATAACTGGGCTAGGCTGAACTGGCTCCTGGTATAACTGGGCTAGGCTGAACAGGCTCCTGGTATAACTTTGCTAGGCTGAACAGGTTCCTGGTATAACTGGGCTAGGCTGAACTGGCTCCTGGTATAACTGTGCTAGGCTGAACAGGTTCCTGGTATAACTGGGCTAGGCTGAACAGGCTCCTGGTATAACTTTGCTAGGCTGAACAGGTTCCTGGTATAACTGGGCTAGGCTGAACTGGCTCCTGGTATAACTTTGCTAGGCTGAACAGGTTCCTGGTATAACTGGGCTAGGCTGAACAGGCTCCTGGTATAACTTTGCTAGGCTGAACTGGCTCCTGGTATAACTGGGCTAGGCTGAACAGGCTCCTGGTATAACTTTGCTAGGCTGAACAGGTTCCTGGTATAACTGGGCTAGGCTGAACTGGCTCCTGGTATAACTGGGCTAGGCTGAACAGGCTCCTGGTATAACTGGGCTAGGCTGAACTGGCTCCTGGTATAACTGGGCTAGGCTGAACTGGCTCCTGGTATAACTGGGCTAGGCTGAACAGGTTCCTGGTATAACTGGGCTAGGCTGAACAGGCTCCTGGTATAACTGGGCTAGGCTGAACTGGCTCCTGGTATAACTGGGCTAGGCTGAACAGGTTCCTGGTATAACTGGGCTAGGCTGAACAGGCTCCTGGTATATCTGGGCTAGGCTGAACTGGGCTAGGCTGAACTGGCTCCTGGTATAACTGGGCTAGGCTGAACAGGTTCCTGGTATAACTGGGCTAGGCTGAACAGGCTCCTGGTATAAGTTTGCTAGGCTGAACTGGCTCCTGGTATAACTGGGCTAGGCTGAACAGGCTCCTGGTATAACTTTGCTAGGCTGAACAGGTTCCTGGTATAACTGGGCTAGGCTGAACTGGCTCCTGGTATATACTGGGCTAGGCTGAACAGGCTCCTGGTATAACTGGGCTAACAGGCTGAACTGGCTCCTGGTATAACTGGGCTAGGCTGAACTGAACAGGCTCCTGGTATAACTGGGCTAGGCTGAACAGGTTCCTGGTATAACTGGGCTGAGGCCTGGTAACAGGCTCCTGGTATAACTGGGCTAGGCTGAACTGGCTCCTGGTATAACTGGGCTAGGCTGAACTGGCTCCTGGTATAACTGGGCTAGGCTGAACAGGTTCCTGGTATAACTGGGCTAGGCTGAACAGGCTCCTGGTATAAGTGGGCTAGGCTGAACTGGCTCCTGGTATAACTGGGCTAGGCTGAACTGGCTCCTGGTATAACTGGGCTAGGCTGAACAGGCTCCTGGTATAACTTTGCTAGGCTGAACAGGTTCCTGGTATAACTGGGCTAGGCTGAACTGGCTCCTGGTATAACTGGGCTAGGCTGAACAGGTTCCTGGTATAACTGGGCTAGGCTGAACAGGCTCCTGGTATAACTGGGCTAGGCTGAACTGGCTCCTGGTATAACTGGGCTAGGCTGAACAGGCTCCTGGTATAACTTTGCTAGGCTGAACAGGTTCCTGGTATAACTGGGCTAGGCTGAACTGGCTCCTGGTATAACTGGGCTAGGCTGAACAGGCTCCTGGTATAACTGGGCTAGGCTGAACTGGCTCCTGGTATAACTGGGCTAGGCTGAACTGGCTCCTGGTATAACTGGGCTAGGCTGAACAGGTTCCTGGTATAACTGGGCTAGGCTGAACAGGCTCCTGGTATAACTGGGCTAGGCTGAACTGGCTCCTGGGTATAACTGGGCTAGGCTGAACAGGCTCCTGGTATAACTGGGCTAGGCTGAACTGGGCTAGGCTGAACTGGCTCCTGGTATAACTGGGCTAGGCTGAACAGGATCCTGGTATAACTGGGCTAGGCTGAACAGGTTCCTGGTATAACTGGGCTAGGCTGAACAGGCTCCTGGTATAACTGGGCTAGGCTGAACAGGCTCCTGGTATAACTGGGCTATGCTGAACAGGCTCCTGGTATATCTGGGCTAGGCTGAACTGGGCTAGGCTGAACTGGCTCCTGGTATAACTGGGCTAGGCTGAACAGGATCCTGGTATAACTGGGCTAGGCTGAACAGGTTCCTGGTATAACTGGGCTAGGCTGAACTGGCTCCTGGTATAACTGGGCTAGGCTGAACTGGCTCCTGGTATAACTGGGCTAGGCTGAACAGGCTCCTGGTATAACTGGGCTAGGCTGAACAGGTTCCTGGTATAACTGGGCTAGGCTGAACAGGTTCCTGGTATAACTGGGCTAGGCTGAACAGGTTCCTGGTATAACTGGGCTAGGCTGAACAGGCTCCTGGTATATCTGGGCTAGGCTGAACTGGGCTAGGCTGAACTGGCTCCTGGTATAACTGGGCTAGGCTGAACAGGCTCCTGGTATAACTGGGCTAGGCTGAACAGGTTCCTGGTATAACTGGGCTAGGCTGAACAGGCTCCTGGTATAACTGGGCTAGGCTGAACTGGCTGGGTTGTATTGTGTAGAGTTTTAGTTAGTTCCCATTACTAAGTTTGCAGTTGGACTTCCTGACAGTGTAATCTGACACAGCAGATCTTGTATAGTGGTAGGGCTTCTGGACCACACCCCTGGAAGCGTGGGTTCAAACCCAGAATGCACTTTTCCATCCTAAATTGGTGCCAGCTGACCATCTGAGGGAATGGTCAGGGAACAGCCAGCCACATCCACACCCAGGGACCCAGGTGTGAGAACCACTGGTCAAGAGGAGGAGGTGGAGCTGACCTCTGACAGGACCTAACATCTGGGATATGTATGGATTATTTACATACACTTTCCTACGGGATAAAATAGGTTGTCTGCGCCAATATTGATTCCTCTTGATTCCTCTACTCATCCTGGGGTTTATTATGGATCTCCATTAGTTCTTGCCAAGGCAGCAGCTACTCTTCCTGGGGTTTATTATGGATCTCCATTAGTTCTTGCCAAGGCAGCAGCTACTCTTCCTGGGGTTTATTATGGATCCCCATTAGTTCTTGCCAAGGCAGCAGCTACTCTTTCTGGGGTTTATTATGGATCCCCATTAGTTCTTCCCAAGGCAGCAGCTACTCTTCCTGGGGTTTATTATGGATCCCCATTAGTTCTTGCCAAGGCAGCAGCTACTCTTCCTGGGGTCCGGAAAACTTAAGGCAGTTATACAATTTCAAAAACATTACAATACATTCATTACAGAATTTATAACACACTAAGTGTGTGCCCTCAGAACCGTTCTCCACTACCACATATCTATTCTTTATCTCTCCCCTCCTCTGTTCTCCTCCTCTCTCCATCCCTCCATCTGAAGCTATAGTAAGGGGAGTTAATATGGGGCAGTTGAAACCCTCAGGGTATCTACTGTATATACAACACACTGTGTGTGTGTGTGCACGTGCGTATATTGTGTTGTGTATATTGTATATTGTGTATTCTGTTGAATACACTTACATTGTATAAAAGCTCTGATTTCCTCCTTCGTGGTAATGATATGATATATCATATTGTACCATATTATGATATCATTGTATCAATATTATATCTTCTTATTCTCTCCTCAGATCACCAGAAGCTGGAGAGGGAAGCCAGGATCTGCAGATTGCTCAAACACTCCAATATCGGTCAGTACCTGTAACTCTCTCTCTCTCTCTCTCTCTCTCTCTCTCTCTCTCTCTCTCTCTCTCTCTCTCTCTCTCTGCTGCTGGGGCTGCAGCACAGGAAGAATATGAGAATATGTTTTCTGCTGATGTTCTCAACCAATAGCGCTCTCTCTCTCTCTCTCTCTCTCTCTTTTTCTCTTTCTCTTTTTTTCTCTCTCTCTTCTCTCTCTTTCTCTTTTTTTCTCTTTCTCTCTCTCTTTCTCTTTTTTTCTCTTTCTCTCTCTCTTTCTCTTTTTTTCTCTTTCTCTCTCTCTTTCTCTCTCTCTTTCTCTTTTTTTCTCTTTTTCTCTCTCTCCTCTCTAGTTCGTCTCCATGACAGCATATCAGAGGAGGGCTTCCACTATCTTCTGTTTGACTTGTGAGTGGCAGTGCTCTCCTCCCTCTCTCCTCTCTTCCCTCAATATCTTGTATCCCTCCCTTCTTCTTCTATCCTTCCTCTTCTACTTCCATCCCATTTTCCTGCCTTTTCTTCTCACCTTCCTTCTTATTGCCTTCTTCTCTCATCCTGCCCCTCTCCTCTTCCTTCTTCTTGTTGTCTCATCCTCCCCCTCTCATCTTCCTCGTCCTTCTCCTCTTCCTCCTTCTTCTCACCCCCCTCTCTTCTTCTTCTTCCTCCTTCTTCTTGTTGTCTCATCATCCCCCTCTCCTCTTCCTCCTTCTTCTTGTTGCCTCATCATCCCCCTCTCCTCTTCCTCCTTCTTGTTGTCTCATCCTCCCCCTCTCCTCTTCCTCTTCCTCCTTCTCTCATCATCCCCCTCTCCTCTTCCTTCTTCTCTCATCATCCCCCTCTCCTCTTCCTCCTACCATCATCCCCCTCTCCTCTTCCTCCTTCTCTCATCATCCTCCTCTTCCTCCTCCGTCATCCCCCTCTCCTCTTCCTCCTTCTCTCATCATCCCCCTCTCCTCTTCCTCCTTCCCTCATCCTCCCCCTCTCCTCTCGCTCCTTCTCTCATCCCTCCCCCTCTCCTCTTCCTCTTTCTCGCCCCCTCCCCTCTCCTCCTTCTCTCCTCTTTTTCTCTCCTCTCCCTGTTTCCAAGGAGATTTTTTCCTATTACATAACCATCCTCCTCTTTGCACATGCTCAGTTCCATCTTTAGCCTTGCACATACGCACACACATACATGCACACACACGCACGTATGCACACACACACACACACACACAAACTCCCCTGCAGTGGAACCTGTCTCCATGGCAACCAAGCCAGAGAGATCCCTGCAGAGCTGGGGTTTCCCCTAACGAGGACATCCCCCTCCGCTCTGTGATTGTATATGTGCGTTCGTATGTGCATTTGTGTGTGTGTGTGGTTGTGTGTGTGTCAACTAGTGTCTTTGTGTTAGCCAGTGTCTGTGTGTTAGCTAGTGTCTGTGTGTCAACTAGTGTCTGTGTGTCAACTAGTGTCTGTGTGTCAACTAGTGTCTGTGTGTCAACTAGTGTCTGTGTGTCAACTCGTGTCTGTGTGTCAACTCGTGTCTGTGTGTCAACTAGTGTCTGTGTGTCAACTCGTGTCTGTGTGTCAACTAGTGTCTGTGTGTCAACTAGTGTCTGAGTGTCTGTGTGTCAACTAGTGTCTGTGTGTCAACTAGTGTCTGTGTGTCAACTAGTGTCTGTGTGTTAACTAGTCTGTGTGTTAACTAGTGTCTGTGTGTTAACTCGTGTCTGTGTGTCAACTAGTGTCTGTGTGTCAACTAGTGTCTGTGTGTTAACTAGTGTCTGTGTGTTAACTAGTCTGTGTGTTAACTAGTGTCTGTGTGTCAACTAGTGTCTGTGTGTCAACTCGTGTCTGTGTGTCAACTAGTGTCTGTGTGTCAACTAGTGTCTGTGTGTCAACTAGTGTCTGTGTGTCTACTAGTGTCTGTGTGTCAACTAGTGTCTGTGTGTTAACTAGTCTGTGTGTTAACTAGTGTCTGTGTGTTAACTCGTGTCTGTGTGTCAACTAGTGTCTGTGTGTCAACTAGTGTCTGTGTGTCAACTAGTGTCTGTGTGTTAACTAGTCTGTGTGTTAACTAGTGTCTGTGTGTCAACTAGTGTCTGTGTGTTAACTAGTCTGTGTGTTAACTAGTGTCTGTGTGTCAACTAGTGTCTGTGTGTCAACTAGTGTCTGTGTGTCAACTAGTGTCTGTGTGTCAACTCGTGTCTGTGTGTCAACTAGTGTCTGTGTGTTAACTCGTGTCTGTGTGTTAACTCGTGTCTGTGTGTTAACTAGTGTCTGTGTGTTAACTAGTGTCTGTGTGTCAACTAGTGTCTGTGTGTCAACTAGTGTCTGTGTGTCAACTAGTGTCTGTGTGTTAACTAGTCTCTGTGTGTTAACTCGTGTCTGTGTGTTAACTAGTGTATGTGTGTCAACTAGTGTCTGTGTGTCAACTAGTGTCTGTGTGTCAACTAGTGTCTGTGTGTCAACTAGTGTCTGTGTGTCAACTAGTCTGTGTGTTAACTAGTGTCTGTGTGTTAACTCGTGTCTGTGTGTTAACTAGTGTCTATGTGTCAACTAGTGTCTGTGTGTCAACTAGTGTCTGTGTGTCAACTAGTGTCTGTGTGTTAACTCGTGTCTGTGTGTTAACTAGTGTCTGTGTGTTAACTAGTGTCTGTGTGTCAACTAGTGTCTGTGTGTCAACTAGTGTCTGTGTGTCAACTAGTGTCTGTATGTTAACTAGTCTGTGTGTTAACTAGTGTCTGTGTGTTAGCTAGCCTGTGTTAGCTAGTGTCTGTATGTTAACTCGTGTCTGTGTGTTAACTAGTGTCTGTGTGTCAACTAGTGTCTGTGTGTTAACTAGTCTGTGTGTTAACTAGTGTCTGTGTGTTAACTCGTGTCTGTGTGTTAACTAGTGTCTGTGTGTCAACTAGTGTCTGTGTGTTAACTAGTCTGTGTGTTAACTAGTGTCTGTGTGTTAACTCGTGTCTGTGTGTTAACTCGTGTCTGTGTGTCAACTAGTGTCTGTGTGTCAACTAGTGTCTGTGTGTCAACTAGTGTCTGTGTGTTAACTAGTCTGTGTGTTAACTCGTGTCTGTGTGTTAACTAGTGTCTGTGTGTCAACTAGTGTCTGTGTGTCAACTAGTGTCTGTGTGTCAACTAGTGTCTGTGTGTTAACTAGTCTGTGTGTTAACTAGTGTCTGTGTGTTAAGCTTGTTAACTGTATGTTAACTCGTGTCTGTGTGTTAACTAGTGTCTGTGTGTCAACTAGTGTCTGTGTGTCAACTAGT